>NC_034410.1:64796611-64813788 GCF_002078875.1 Numida meleagris
AAAATAAAATAAAATAAAATAAAATAAAATAAAATAAAATAAAATAAAATAAAATAAAATAAAATAAAATAAAATAAAATAAAATAAAATAAAAAGAAATAAATTTATGTGTTTGTTAAAGCAAGTAGAACAGTAAAATCACTTCTTTTTCTTTTCTTTCTTGCTCCCTTACAAGACTATTATAAAGGCCAAACTTTCATGAAAGTCTTTCTGCAATCAGTTATTTTCATTCTGGTATTGCAGTTTCTTCTCCCACTGTGTAAAATTTCAGTCCCACATCCAACAAACATCTGCAAAATATAATTCCTCCTGAAGAGCTACCTTGCGAGCCCTTACAGCATGACCAGGAGCAATACAGCTGCTCTGGGGAGACCCAAAGAAGCAGGAAGAAAAGGTGCATGGGTGAAACCTGAATTCTTCACCCGATACAGTTCTGCTGAGAAGAAGGCAGGCATACAGCAAAGCGTTTTCTTCCCTTGGAGCAGCCATAGGTCAGAAACCTGACTGCTGTGCCCACAGCAGACACTTCCCCTGCTCCCTCTACCTGGGTAAATCAGAATGAATCAGCAACCTGAAATATGACTAGGAATGCAAATCCACAACCCCTCCTTCCCCCTCCCCAGTGCAGCATTTGGCTTAGGATTTGGGACAGTCCTAGCCTTTATCTGGCATGGCACCTTCTGGATGAGTTACAGAGCCAGTGGTTTCCCAGTGTATCCTGGTCAGGTTGAGGCTGCTCCTTTTTGCGTGAATATGAACCATCAGGTCTCGGATAGCCTCAATATTGTCCTAAACAAATGCACAGCCTACAGGACAGGCTGAACAAAGCTTTCATGACCCCTTGCTAACAAAACTCACCTCTGACTCAGTTTTTGGCATGAGAGAAAGAAAGGAGGGATCCTTCTGAGACATGCTCAGTGGGAGGCCTTCAGCGAGGAAACATCAGAAGGACCCACCAGATGGACGCTAGACGACATCTAAAGCTTTCTCACATTTATTTTCCTTCCTCCCCACCCCCTTTCCCGCTCCCAGGCACTTGGTTTACCTCTTCCCTACTTGCCTACAAAGTGGCTGTTCAAAGTGCTGGGGCCGTGATGGAAACCCACACGTGCACATGGGAGCGCAGGGGCTGACACTCTGCACGTGCCAGCGGCTGCAGGGAAGGCCCTTTGAGCCTGAGGCCTGGCTGCAAAGCACGCAGAGTGGGAGTCTTGCTCCTCCAGCCCGTGTCCATGCTCTCCATTAAGCGCAGCCCCCTGTACCAGGCTTACCTGTGTACATGAGCTGAGTGGAAGGGACACCAACAAGATGCCAGCAGGACATCCCATGGACAGGGTGTGGAATGAGCTTCTTATACAGGCCTCCCAAGGCCCTCGTTTTAATGCAATGAAGGTGGTAGAAGGGAAGGAGAAAGGCTTAGAAGGAAGGCTCTGGATTGAATTCAGTACAATTTGGAGCTGATTTAATGAGGAAAATTATTCCAACCACTTAAATTGTTATGGTTTCCTCTTTGATTGAATGGTGGTATTTGTTTAAGCTTTCAAAAGAACAGATACAATTGCAATATGCATTTGACAGGGAGTATTTCTAGTTCTTTTCCATTTAATTTACCTTATACATATTTATGCTCTCTTTTTAGAGATAATGATTTCACTCCTCCTCATACTGAGTGTGTTAGTTTGGACAAAAGGCATCAGTCTGTCTTTTTAAGCTGATCTATTTTCTTCAGGTCCTTGGTGAAAAAAAAAATCTCATGCTTTAAAAGACAGAAAGTGTCCTGTCTTGTCTTGTTATTCCATTGGGAATGAATTATTCTTTTATGTATGCTTTGATGTTGAAATAAAAGGACCTTTAAATACTATTTCACCGTACTGGTTATAAAAATGTTGTAATTTCCTTGTTATTTGTCTTATTGGAAGTAAGTCAGCGACAAAAGCACAAATATTGTATACACAGAAACTTCCTAAATAGCCCTTTTATCCACAGTGCTCTGTTTCATCGAAGGACTCCAAATCCATTGTCTGTGAATGAAACTCTCGTTATTGTCTACATGTTGTTATTCTCTACTCCAGGTCTGAGTACAGATATACACTAATTTCTGCAGTAATAGTCACTGCAGTACATCACATCCTCACTTAGGGATGGGATTAACAGGAGAGGCTGAATATGGTGTAGAGGCTATGTTTCCAGTTAAGTGTTGCACAAGTGGCTGTACAAGGCATCTGTATTTCCCCTTGCCAACAGTACTTCTTAGATAGCAACCTGATTCAGTAAAATTCCTATCTGTGACTCTGCTGGCAGTTATGCAGCAGATGTTGATGGATACACAAATGTACAAGTTTGGCATTAAATCCCACCAGAATGAAACCTGCACACAGTATAAATTCAGCTCACTGTATGTCTTGAGTCATGAAAGCAGCTCATGCCAAGAAAACTGCAGCCTATGCAAAACTCAAAGCCCTGAGTCTCACAATTCACTTGCACTCATACAGATACGCTGACTCTGAATGCTCTTTCCATTTGTTCCACTAGAAGCCAAAGAAGGATCCAGCCTTTGCTTTTCATCCTGGTTACATTGTTGTACAGAGATGTGTTCAGACCTGCCTTTTAAAAAAATCAGTGCAATTGAAAGCAACTTGTCCAATTTCCTCTGTGACACCGCTCCCAGAATGTGTTAGTACTTCCCCTCTTGAAAGACAGCATGCCTCACCACTGAGCCGTAACATACCTGATGTTATACAGAGAAAGGCAATCAGACTGCTAATTCCTAAATGGGTCCTAATGAAAAGCAAAAAAAAGTCAGTTCCAGGAAGAACAATGAGTACTAAAAGAAGGGGAAGATACGCCTTTTATTAACTTTTGTTCACAACCACAAAGAGCTCTTCTGCTATAGCCTGCTGCTCCTTAGACATTCACTGAACACCACAATACATTTGTACTGTTGATGGTTTAAGTCAGCAAATGTTGGACAGGAGTTATGGTGAAATCTCTTATAAATTATTGTTGAAAGGGTATATTGATCATGGGCATAAAACAGCCATTGAAAAGCAATGACAGCCTTAAAATAGGGAGACAGGCCTGTACATGTTATTTGAGTCAATGCAAAGATGCAAGAGCAAACTGTGAGAAATTCTGTTACTTCGTTTTATCATGGAATCATAGAACCACATAGTTAAGCCTGTTTCAGAATCATCTTAGAATTAACCAACATGATCAGATAAGATTATCTCACAATCAGCCTTGCACAGGGCCAGAAAGGTATGGCTGTGAGAATTCACAGAGGAGTAATAGAGGAGTCAGGCTGACAGATTAGAAATATCTCTGAAAGCTCTGCTTTGTCTTATTCTAAGAATAATAATAATAGTAAAAGAACCAAACACCATCACCACCAACAAAAATCCTATCATCCATTAGGTAGTACAGGCTATAGGGGGCTGTCAGAAACACCCAGCATGGGCTAGGGTGGAAAGTTGTCCTCAACATTTGTGATCAGTGGACACGAGATCAGTGTATCCAGGATGAAAGACATTTTATTCTTGGCTTTTCAGCACACTTCTGGATGAAAGACCAAATAAGAAAAGCTTAGCTATGTAACAAATAACTCCATATTTTACAGGTCTTTAAAAAACACTTCATAATGTTTAACTAGTAATTTAAGCTTGGTTGGGGTGTTTTGAGTACAAGGCAGAAAGCCTTTCCACAGCCAGTTCCGAATACAAGAACCTGAAATACAAAAGAACTCCAACAAATTTAAAATTGGGAACAATGTTGCATTGTCAGGGACTAGATTTAATAGGTGTCTTTGGTGTTCAGCATCCCAGTGTCTACATGTCTTGGCTTCCTGAGAGGCTGGGCTGCAGCTGTGGTATATAGAGACTGGCAATTTTGTGGTAGAGCAGAAAAATTCTAGGTTTCTATGTGCCTTAGCTTGCTGAACAATACCACCTCTTCTTACTCACCCAATTCATCTTTCCCCCTTGGGAGGGAACTTCACATTTGAGAGCAGAAACAGATTACCTGGTTTCTGCTCTCTCAAAGGGATTTTGTGTTGAGTTTGCCTCAGTCTGGCCCTCTGCTCTCTTCATTTCTCACCTACAAAGGAGAGCACAATGCTCTTGCATGTAGCTACCATCACATTGCCCAAAAGGTATGGATTTGTACTTGGTTATGTTTTGTATCTGCTAAGTTGCAGAATAGGATGGAGCTGGAGCTAGCTTGCCTTCGATGTGATCCTTTCTCTTTTGCTGATTTTCATCTCAGTTGACTGATTCTTTTACACACCGTAAATGCCTTAGATGTACCTCATGCATAGTATTAATACAGAAATTAATATTCCTGTAGAGTGCTTGAGGCATCTCTTGGTAGTGCTTCTGGCACTGTTAACTTCTTCCAGGACCTGTACAGGTTCCCAGATTTCGAAGAGCAGAACAGTGTGAACTTAACAAGTTTCCAGTAACATGAGGATCAGGCCCAGGAAAGCAGTCCATTTCCTCTGGAAAGGAAAGCCCCCCACCTCTTTTGCTATAAATATATCAGATTTCTGTGCTTTGTTTTGAGACCAGTTTCCTAAGGAAGCAAGGTCTGTGCAGTCATGCTGTGTCTGTCTGTTTCTGTTCCCCACTGGTAACTATCGTTAGTCCTCTCAACCAGATTTGACAGAGAGGGTTGCAGTCCCCAATACATCAAGACTTTTTGGACCTCCATGACCAGGAAGACAAGTTGTTTGTTGTTCTTTGTGTCTCCCCTAACATACAACCTTTACCACATGCCTTTCCCGACTGAGACAGAGAATCCAGAGGAGGAAGAGATCTTATGAAAAAGGTTGATAGGAAACCGGGTGGTGTTAGTTCCCCTGTTCCAGGAACTACTTGTTTAGTTTAACCTCTGCAGGAAGTGTCCAGCATGACAGGTTTCAAGCAGTCAGTACCCCAGAATACTTTTTTTGATCCTGGACATTTAAGTTTTTCAAAGTTACAGATGTTTTCAGAGATCTGAGTGGGTACCATGTTGGTCTTTGAAGGCTGAAGAGATACTAACGCTTTTCTGTTCCCCATCTTCTTGCCTTCCTGATGTCTTTATCTTCTTGGAGCAAGGAAGCTTCAGATTGCACAGGGAGAACTCTCTTTCCGAGCTCCTACTCATCGGCATCACCAAGGCTTGACTCTCCGGGCCTTGCAGATCATGCAGACATCTGCACCTCTGCAGGGTCAGTGAACAACAGGAGTCCAGTCATGGTAGTAATTCGTATTCACCTGTTCAAGTGCATTCGTCTCATAACATAAACTAGAGGAAAATCAAACCTTAAGGATCCTGTAAGAGAGCATTTTATAATCATGCTGCACAGCAGTAAAAAATGCACAAAGCATGAGGCAGAAAGTCTACTCTCCAGAGAGTCTTATTTGTGTTACAACCCTCTATTAATCACACCTGTGGCATTCTCCTGAGATGTATAAGCATAAAACAATCACTTTTTTTTTTTTTTTAAATAATGATGCTGCTTTATCTACTGCTTCTTCATATAACAAGAACAAAATTGGTGCTTAAGGAGTGGAACATATATCAAGAAAAAATACCATAATTCAGAATTGCATTTAAGTTCCACACAGGAACTTATTTCCTCTTCTTTATTTAACAACCTTATCATGTAGACATATCTATCTTAAGGCAGACATGATTATTCATTGCAAAAAATGACTGCTATTTTTATGTAAAGCATAAACTAATGAAGTAAGAAAAAGTATTGAGAGATTTTTGGCTATGTGTATTTGGATCCTGAGCATGGTGTTCATGTGGCAGCTGCTTTGCTGGATCCTGCCTCGCTGATGGCTTGTGGCATTGATTTATTGACATGCCCAAACTAGAAATTAAGGCAGCCTCAGGGGAGGGTATCAACTGACCTGTAAATTGGAACATGTGTTTTGGGTTTTTTTTGTTGTGCTTTCTCTTTTTTTTAAACAGGACTTCTGCCACTGACTTTAACATTTTCCATTTACCAACAAAAACATTCTTATTTCATATCTCAGATGTATCAGGCCATAACAATAATTTAGGACAATGGACTCATGCTGACTTCTGCCAGTGGAGGATCTGTTTTTTCCTGTACAGCGCTAGGAAGAAGAGCTACCTTCTTTTTCACAAACTTTTTCCAAAATCAAGACTAACCTCAAGTAACAAACAATGAGGTCAGTGAATACTGAATGCTAGCCAGGACATTATCAAGCTGGTGAAAGAGCATTCTCACAAAACTGTTTACCACATCTGCCCACAAGAGACACCCCTCAGTCCGTGCCTTAAATCACCCCCACACCAGGTTTCTCCCAGTCAGTCAAATTTTGTCTGAGTCATTCCTCCACCCACTCAGGCGGACACGTGGGAGTAGCAGCCAAGGGCAGGCATCCACCTGGAGCTTGGCCAGAACGAGGGCTGATGGGGCACGCTGGGCCCAGATCACTCAATACCATGTTTTTGCAACCAAATTGCAAGGCAAGGATGCGGCCTATCTCCGTGCTGGCAGAGTTCCTTGCATGACAAAGCCCAATACAGAAGGGAAATAAAATGATGTTGATAATTCTGTCATCTGAAATACTCATGAAGCATCTGCAAGGCATTTTTGAGGCAGTGTTTCTGGAAGCAGCAGAAATCTTAAGCCCAGAGAAGGTTCAGGAGACCACTTCACATTTAGGAGCACAGTTTGCTGAGAAATGTCGATGCCACTGAGAATCAGCCAAACTTCACTCACAGCCCGTGGGAGGTAACATGGGTGTTTTTACTGTGTCACTGTCCAAAGAGCCCAGCACCAGCTGGCAAAGCATCACCACCCCTTCCTGCATGAACAGCCCTGAGCGGTAGCAGCTGATGAGATGCCCTTGTCTATCCCAGGAACTATTGCATCCACATCTGCACCACAGCTTCCAGCTTGCGCAGGGTGCTGGCACCTCATCAGAATCATGGTAACTGGCATGAGGTGCCTGGGGTCCAGCCGAGAAGGTCATGTGTTTGGTGGTAAAACACAGCATCACTACAATCATAATTCCAGGAAAGTGCTTTGCAGTGTCTGCATACCAGTTTTCATGCTTGCCATTTGGCCTAATCAGATGGGTCATTTCCTGTATACATAAACACACAGGAGAGCATAGGATAAAACCACCTTTTAGTTTCATTTCCTAATGGAAAGGCAAACCAATTCCTAACAGCCATTTTTTCCTTACTTTTTAAACTTTTTTTACTAGACCATTTGCACACACTACTACGCTGCCTGACTACTCTCAATTACCTTAATCTGATTTTCGAACTCTGTAACACATAACAGTATTAGCAAGAATTATTTTTCCAAAAGATTGAGTTCTGAGTCAGTTTACCTCTTCAGTGCTGGCAGATGGGCTACTTGTTCCTTGTTCCTCCCTATTCCTCTAACACCTGAAGAAAAGCTGCTATTGCTGGCTTTGCATCTGTTGCAGTGCAATGCAATGGGAACATGAATGGCTCTGAGCAACTTCTCTAAACAGCTGTGCACTCACCTGATGGTGAACATATCACCAACCTTGAGTTTCTCTTCTCACTGCAGATTTACTCTGCATAAATAACAGGAAAACGCAATATATTTCAGGCAATGTTCAAATCTAAGTTCTGTGAATTAGAGGGTTTCTTCTTTTTCCTTTGGTTTCACAGATGTCTACAGCTGTGCCCATACCAGGTATTCTTTGTTTTTGCTGGTCTGGATTGTTCTGAATAGCATCCAGTTGAACAAGCACTGAAGACTAATACTTTTTGTTTATTCAGTGAGCTCTGGATGCATTTGCACTGAAGCTAGAGTGAAAGGAAAATAATGGCCTTGATCTTCCCCTCAACCACCAAGACCAGAAGACAGAGGAAATCCACCACCTGTCCCTAGATCTCCATCTCCAACATCAGACAGAAGAAAACAATTGCCTTCCTTGGAGACCTCACAAAGAATAAAGTTGTTACTAAATAAAATTCCCATGCCAGCAACTTTGGGAATAACTCTGTTGTTATTGTTACAGCAAAATCCCCACTGACTGAAGGACTTTCATGTGAACGGAAAAGGGTCTGGAAAAGAAGCTGAAATGACTGCAGGACATAAGTCCAACATTGCTTCCGCTGCTGTAGATCCAGGGTCTGGTGGTTCAACCAACACATTCTCCGGCCTGAAAACACTTGGCTTTCATTGTTGTTTGCTCTTGATTTTCACAGGCCACCGCAGCTCAGAGCCTACAAGGATGGGCATGGGGTGACACAGCGCTCATGACTAAGGTGATGTGGGACTTCAGGTATGAAAAATGAAGCTTGTGGTGAGCATCAAGTGTCAGTAGTTATTCAGTCATCACACATCACTAACAAGGAAAGAACAAGTCACTGTTACAATCATTCAGAGCTTATTATTTTAATAGTAGCCATGTTTTAACTGAAACAATGATTGTACTCAGACAAAAACAGCAGTTCCATATTTGGTCTCCAAACATGAGGCTTCTAAATATCTGGATGAAGTCCATCCCTACTCTTCCCAGCTCACAAAATCAGTCATCAGGGCCACTTGCAAAAAAAGTCATATCGTATCTGGCTCTCCTTCAAGCCACCTAGGTCTTGCCAACTTCAACCCAATCTACTTCTAAGGGTGCTGCCTTTCTGTGTGGATGGTATGTGGATGGATCCAGGCTGACATGTGGAGAGAGCATGGAGGAAGAAAGTGCAGCAAAAGAGACTGCAGAGATTTCTTATAAACTGATGCAAGAGAGAACTTTGGCGTTACAGTGATGACCGTGTCGCTGAGGTGGAAAGCTGAAACGAGGCAAGGGATAATGCTCTAATTACAGTTCTTACTAATTATAGGTCAGCAATAAAGGCATTTTACTAGTTTAGTGCATCAGTAGAAATCAAGAGACTGAGGATCTACTCAGGACTTGCTACATAATCCAGAAACATCTAATTTCTCCAACACTCAGGTTGCACAATTGCAAAGAAAGAAAAAAGAATAAGAGCAGTAGGAGAAACAGTGCACTAATGCCTATAAAGTTCCTTCAGATGTTGGCTTTACGGTAAATTAAAATAGAAATTTTAATCATCTCTTACTTATCCTGAGTGAGATAGATGGAAGCAAGGCCTCTGGGTGACTGTAAGGTATCGCTTTCATTGCATACTAACAATTTATTAATGTTCTTTCATTTTAATTTCCCAAAACCATTGTAAGTAATTCTTAAACTTTTCTGACTGTATGAAGTCTTCTATTCAAAGGAAGGTGTCCTCTCTCCCACAGGCTTAGAAACCTCAGCCTGTAATTAGAGGGATAGGCCTTTGACAATTTATAAGCCATTTTCTACACTTTTAAAGAGATTTCTCCATCACCTCTATTTAAAAATGCCTCCCTGCTCCAGCAGTGGCAGGTCCCTCACCTCAGCTTTCGGCACAAGCTCAACAGGCATACATGTGTGTGCTTAGCCCTGAGCCTTCGCGGCCAAGCAGAGATTGCCAATTGTACTGCGCCATACTTAATTAAGTAGCAGTTTTATGAGGTGGACTTGCAGCACACAGGGGACAGGCACGAGAACACCAGATTTATGGCGTTTCAGTGCCGAGCTGACAGGGCGGCAGTATTCACACAACAAAAAACGCATTGCAAGGAAGTTAATGTAGTGAGAGAACACTCCTCCAAAAAAAAAAAAAAAAAAAAAAAAAGAAGACAAGGTAGGAAATTCACAGTTAGGCATTAAAACCCCAGTGCCCAGCATGGCAACATTAAGGTGGCGTCCCACCGCTGCCTGGCTGCTGGGGTCTGTAATCCTCGGCTGTGGGTTAAAGAGCCCAGATTTTATGGCTGTGAAGGTGTCGGGCTCACCACTAGCGTGAGGATGGCAGGTTCCCACAGCAGCCAAGAGAGGCTGTGACGCATTTGGTAGCCAGATGGACATCCGCTCAACAGGAACGGGAGTAGGGGCTGGAGGGAATGGCTTTAAATATGCTTTTAAAAGAATACTTGTCTCTCTTTCTTCTATCTTGCTCTAATGAATGGCCTCTTGTTTGTCTCAATGGGAATGACCATTTTCCAGAAAAGCCCAGAATGATTATGGAAAGTAGGAATTAAATGACTGCAGTAGATATGTACAGATAACTGAGTTGTTGTGCAGAGGCAAACTTTAATAGTTCTAGATCACAGATAAACTCAGTCATCACTTCCCAGTACCATTTTAGACCCATAACAGGGAGTGTTCTTGTACTTTGGCCCAACATATGACTAACCTAGGCAACTACAAGCTAGTGGAGTCAGCTCCATCTATCTTCAACTGATTCTTAGTCCCATGGAGGACAGGAGAGCAAAAACAGATATCTCCAAGGTACTTCTCCACAGAGTTTTGCTTGAGAGCACCCAATCGGGAATCCACTTTGAGAGCAGATTACACTAACCAGAACAAGGAAACTTCTCCCAGAATCAAAGCTTCCACATATACTGTTAATACATGATGTGCTTCAGCCTGAATTTTTTTAACTTAACCCATAACATAGATGAATTCCAAATCCTGATGCATACTAAGAGTTGGATTTCTCAGTACAGACATCTGTGTGTATACATTTATCATGGCTGCTAGGGCCATCTCCTGACAAAAAACAGAGCAGCCTATTGCTCACACCACACCAGCACAGAGGGCTCCTGGAGCCAACCTGGTCCTTTGTTTCCTGGGACATCCTCTGCTATATGCTCTTTTCCATGGCAAGTTCCTCTGCTGCATGGCAAAAAAACCTCAAAGCCATCACCTCTACAGGGTAGAGAATCTTTTCACTTCTTTGACAAGGACTAAAGTTAATCTTTGCTACCTAGGGGGCCTGAAGTCACTGAAAAGAGCCTTAGCTCCAGCACCAGCTTCCAACAATGCTATGGCTTCAGATTGCAGATAGCTTTGATTATCTAACCCAAGAACTGCATAAGACTATTGTAATTTGACAAACACTTCTACACTGATGCTTAAACATGATTTTTAGTTGTAATGAGGCTTAGGGTAGTATGGTTAGGTTGCGGCTGGACTTGATGATCTTTGAGGTCTTTCCCAACATGAGCAGTTCTATGATTCTATGATTCATTCTGTCCTAGGACAGTCTGGAAAACATCAGAATTCCTCACCAGCACTTCCTTTCAGCAGATCAAATCCAGGATTCTGGCTGTAACTATTTCCATTCTGGCACCTCTTGCTAGGCAAAATCACCCCCACTGTCAGTATTGCAAGGTACTGTCACTTTGTATCTACTTCTTAGAATAGAATCAGAGAATCATTAAAGTTGGAAAAGACCTCTAAAATCATCTAGTCAAATCCCCTACCTACCACCAATATTGCCCTCTAAACCATGTCCCTAAATGCTATATCTGCCCTTTCTTTAAACACCTCCAGAGACAGTGATTCCACCATCTCCCTGGGCAGCCTGTTCCAATACCTCACCACTCTTCCAGAGAAGGAATTCTTCCTAATATCCAACCTGAACCTCCCCTGGCACAATTTGAGGTCATTCCCTCTTGAATTATTGCTGTTACCTGAGAGAAGAGGCCAACCCCCACCTCTTTTCAGGTCACTGTAGAGAGTGATAAGGTCTCCCCTGAGCCTCCCCTTCTCCAGACTAAACAATCCCAGTTCCCTCAGGTGCTCCATATCCTTCACCAGCTTCATTGCCTTTCTTTGGACATACCCCAGGGCCTCAATATCTCTTGCGCTGAGAGGCACAAAACTGAACACAGTACTCAAGGGAGTACTTGGTGATCCTCTCCTGGCCTGGGAACTTTACAGGTCATGGTGAGGATCTCATGCCCATCACAGATGTCCACAGAAAACCCATCTCCCTCACAAGCCATGCACTCACAGCTGTACCAACATTTCATGCCCATGAGGTGCCATGCAAAGAGTTCACCCAGCGCATCACAGAGGACTAAGAAGCTCCAGCAAATCATAGAGCTAAAGAGACTTGTCCTACCAGTGCTGTCTCTTAAATCCCTGGGCACTCAACTGTCTAAATCTACTCAAAGCCAGTGCAAGTACTTCCAACAAGTCTTTCCATCCAGATGCAGCTCCAGTACTCATCCAAATAGCCAGCTGAAAATTTCAGGCTGCCTTTGGAGCCAGAAGAGCTCCAAAGCTTGAGGCAGTCATGGTGCTGCTGCCCACATTACCAATGTCAAAATGCAGCACCTCTGGCTAGGGAAGAGGATTGGGGTGATGCCAGAAGGTATCATGAAGGACCATAGGATGATGGGGTCCAACACATCATCCACCTGCCTATGCTTCCACCACTCACTCAAAGTAGAGCTTGAAGCTATACTCCAGCTCACAAGAAGGCTTACAAGAGGAGACAAGAGCCACCCAGTAACAACTCATTACAGTAATGATAACAGAGATGAGTGTTATGAATAAATAGCCTAGCTGCAGAATCTGTTCAATGTATCACCAAAGCAACTTGTCCTCTGGGAGACGAACTAGCAGAAGAGGATTTTAGTGAGCTTTACAGCTGAAATCTACCATTGGATTGTTAAAATATTCTTCCCAAATACCAAAAGTGACTTTGACCAGAAAGCTTGCTTTCTGAAAAAAAAAACAGTTCCTTCACTTTGGTTTGCACCTTCAAAAATGAAGGCTAAAAAGTGTTGAAAGAAACGAGAGGCCCGAGACTTGCCCTCTGTCTGCTGTTTTGGCATACCTTTTAGGTCTGGCTCTCAGTACAGATTTTGCACCTCTCAGTATTTGCACTTTTTATACTTGGAGTGTCAGTTCCACCTATGGTGAAATACAGTCCACCTATGAATTCTGTATGCAGATCTGGAATCATGGGTAGACCACGTCAATCTAGCATTACGATATGTTTTTAGAGTTAAATTTTCTTTTTGGCCATTTGATTATTCATTTTGCATCATGGGGATGAGAATTTATAGAAAAGCCCTCTGAAGTGTTTTAGGTACCTAACTTCTATCAATGAGTCTAGGTATGTTTACGTTAGTTCCATAGAGTGTTTGGAGACGTCTACAAATGAAAGAGGCTTAACAAAATGTCACAGACAAATCCTAACTCATTAGTCAATTTCATGGACAAGATTCTTTAGACAAAATTCTGTGCTACAAAGAGTCAGGAAAATTTCTGCATTCCTTCCAAAGAATGCTGAAATTTTTTCTTTAATCCTTCATTTCTCACCCCCAAAATAGGCAGCCTTCATACCAGCTCTCTTCATACCTTTTCCTGCCTTCTCTTTGTAGATGTCTGAGCAACAGTGTCCATGTACTCTCTTCTGACAGCACCTGGATGGGGCACATTATTTTCCACTAGGATAATGAGCACTTCCATAAGAAACAAGGACTTTCAAAAAGGAGAAAACTTCTAAATAGACTGTAAAGTTTCCAAGTATTATTATTATTTAGGTATTTTCTTGGACTTACATAAACACATCCTCCTTTTTCATCCAGGAATTTTGTCCAGGTGGACTGTAAGGCTAATTTGATAGAATTACAGGATCATAGGATATCTTGAGTCGGAAGAGACCCAACTCCTGGCTCCATACAGGACCACCCAAAATCCAAACCCTTTGTCTGAAGGCAGTGTCCAAACACTCCTTGAACTCCAGCACTTGGGGGCTGTGACCCCAGCCCTGGACAGCCTGTTCCATGCCCAATGCCCCTCATATACCTTGCCCTCCAGACTCTTCCCCATCTTCACAGCCCTCCCTTGGACACTCGCTACCCATCTGTAAGCCGGCCTCTCTGACTGCTGGGTGTCCTGCACATCCCTTCTGCTATCATGCCACTTAGCTCTGTGACAAACAGCTTGAATCTTCTTTTCAGAGAGAGGCAGAGAGAACTGAGAGTTCATCTTATAGCCTGGAAAATACAGCTCACCTGTGGCCTGTCATACAGTGTGAGTACTCAAAATAAAAGCCATCCTTCCCCAGACCAGCAGAATTGCTGCACGCAAACATGGGCAAAGTGCACATCTGTGTATGGAAGGCTGCAAAATGCCTGAGAGAAAAAAAAAAAAACAGCACCGTGAATACAAACAAAAGCTGAATATTATTTGTATTTGGGGATTTCCTCCCAAGCTCAAAAATCATTTCTGCAGCTGGGGAGCAAAGCACTAGAGGGCACCAGCAGGATAGGGCCAGACCTGCTGCTGCAGCTAGCTGCCTAGCTGGTGGTTAAGCACTTCCCTTTCTTCCCTCATCCTTTTCTGTTGTTTTTTTTTTTTTTTTCTAAAGGAGGTTTCAGTCACTCCCATAAGCACCACACTCCTCTGCACAGTCTGCACACTCTTCTGCACAGTCACACAGGTCCTTCTGCTAACAACAAAAGTTGGGTGCTAAGCCCAAAAATAGACTTTGCAGCTCCCTGTCTTTCTGCAGATAATCCAGATCATGAGGGACATTTTTCTGCTAAGGAAGGAGGCCCCTGCTTCTGCAGCAGGTGGTGCCCATCTCCCTGGAGCCACCCTCACATGGCCGTTCCCACTCCCCCCAGCATCACCTGCACTTCCTACTCCCCTCTTTTCTCTGTTTAAATACACACAGCACAGGGCTGTACTGGTAGGGGGAAGGCCAAGCTGCCCCTTCTTGCAGGAAAGCTGCACTGGCAGCCAGCACCTGCCCCCACTCCCCAGCACCTCGAGCATCCACTTTCGGGGACCGGCAGTGGGTTTATGCACTCGCTGCTGGGCCTTCACTGAGCAGAGACTGCCAATTGTGCTGCACTGTACTTAATTATGTAGTAGTTTTATGAGGTGGACTGCAGCACACGGGGGACCAACGTGAGACTACCAGATTTATTGCACTTTAACTTTGAGCTGACAGTATAACAGGCTCTAAGAGGTAAGTACTCAGTGCTTTTATTCACTGATCTTTTGCCCTCTCCCTGTGTTTTCATACAAGGCTTTGGAGCCTGTCTGGGACTACAGGGAGAATCTGGAACAGTGAATAGGAGCATTAAAAGTAGAGAAAGGAAGGCAAACAGACAGAAGGAGAGACTCAAAGAGAAGAAGCTTCTCAGTATAAACCCACAACCATGTTCTCCAGACCCCTTGACCCCTTATTTTCATGTCACTTCTTTTGTCATGAAATGGGCTTCACAAACCAGAGCCTTGTCACTCGAAGTAACAACACTTGTGATGCCAGTGGTGGCATTGCTGCTGGATTGCTAGCTGAGCATCAATGTTACAGTAACAGCAACATTCCTATTTCAACAAACTAACAGTAATAATTTCTTGTGGGTTTTTGGTTGGAAACAACCAGCCATCAACCCCATCCCACTGAAAAGTGACCGAAGGGGTCATTCTAACAGGAGTTCTTCACTCTCATCCTTTGACGACACGGACAGGTCTTAGACACATGTGCTCAGGGTTTTATGGGGAAGAAATACTGCCTGGTTTTAGGACGTGGTTGGCTATGTGCACCAGGAGGATGGAAAAACCATCATACGCTTTTTTTATTTTTTTATCTACACTTGTGCGGTATTTAAAATACTGCTTTGAATCTATACAGATTTTCAGTTATTGGACCTCTTGGATTTTTAAATCTCACTGACTCTCAGCCAGACTGCCTCCGTCTGCATTGAAAGGAGCCATTCTTCTTCTTCTTCTTCTTTTTTTTTTTTTCCTTCAGTGAAACTGGAGCTTTTCCCTTCCCGTAACTTTCAGCTGGCTGAGCCATTCCTAGATCTCTGCATTTTTCACTTTGCAGGCTGACCCCCAGGACTTCAGGAGACTCATAAGAGAAGTTATGTGACACATTGGCTGCTGTGAAAAGCTGTGCAGATGAAGGCTAAATGCTATAGATGGCAAAATGGCAAAATAAAATAAAATACAGCCTACATCCACAAGGAAGAAGTTGGGTGTGAATGTTTAGTTAGGAATATTATAAGCCACAAAGCAGTGGAAAAGCAGCAAATACATAGCAAGATTGTACAGTGTAAAACAGCAAAGCACAAGTACCATTTTTTCATTGTGCTTTCTTTTTCCAGAAGGCTGCTAGGAACAACGTTTAACTGTTTCAAATTGTCTTTCAAATATAATTATTCAGAAATAATCACATTATTAGAAAATCATTTGATCAGTATGAAACTGTAACTTTAAACTAGTTCAAACTGACAGATGTAAATTGGAATATACGCTTTATAGGGCACAGCACATTTCACTTGGAAAAGTAAATATATAACATTATTGAAATGGAGTTAAAATGAATAGACTGCTGTAGAGAGCTTAAAAAACTCCCAGGACATGCTATCAAATACAAGATCGCATAATTTGTCAAATTTTTCATGAGTCTTAATGTTTGAGGAAGTTCAGCAAAATTGCCAGGATTCCCTGCGATTTTCAGTACTGATTCATTGCAAAAATACTGTCAAAAATGAGCTCTTAGTTTATACGTTACCACACATAAAGGATTCACAAAATTAATTTTTCAGCCCAACACAGTGAATAGACTTGACAACTGCAGAGGAAAAATGCATAAACTTTTATTTTCCTCTATAATTTTCAAAGAGCCCTTGGATGCTATTGTGTCTAGAGGAAGGATAAATCTCTACGCTGTGCTGATGCAGTAAGGGATGGATGTGCTACTGGGGTGCTCCGACTCACAACTTCAAACCACTTCGCCAGTAAAACACCAGTACGCCACACACCAACCTTTGTGTCTAGAATTACCCAGGGAAGGATCCTCCCTGAACTGACCATAGGAGCAAAAAATGAGGAGCTTTTAAGACTGAAGAGAATTGGTGCCAAATTACTACTATGATACTTACACTGTGATAGGTTTGTGCCTGGATCTGCCTCTCACTGCTTGTTTGTTTTGTAGTAAGCACAAAGGAAGCCTCACTCCTGTGGGACACCTATCTGGAACATAAATGCAGATGCTAAACAGTAAATATTAACTAAACGCCTTAACAGGTGATTTTTCTATTTCACAGCACAGTTTTATGGAAAAAGCATATTTGATATGCTGCTATCCTGTTTGAAACCATGTTTTTCCTTTTTTTTTTTTTTCCTACAGATGTGCTAATATTTTTATTTTTTAAGGAAGGTAAATACATACTTTATAAGGTTTACAAGAAGTTGGTAAACAAAACAACCTTGAGTCTTTAGAGGATTGGGATTCTTATTTTGTATAACTTTGTAAAGATCACAGTGAGGAGAGGAGAGGAGAGGGAGAGGAGAGGG
>NC_034410.1:64814046-64851597 GCF_002078875.1 Numida meleagris
GAGGAGAGGAGAGGAGAGGAGAGGAGAGGAGAGGAGAGGAGAGGAGAGGAGAGGACTGTAATAAAAATATTTTAACCAAAGATCATTAGTGGGGCCTTATTTAACTGACAGTATGTAAGAGATGAGAAAGAAGATCTTCTAAATGGTACTGAAAATTCTTAAAACGTCCATTCAGTGTCTTGATGTGTGAAAAAGATTGCGCTGCATCTTGTGTTGGAGCTGTCATTAAGCCACATTAACATTGCCCCAACAAGGTGAGCTCGTGTTGTGTCAGCTCTGCATACCAGCCTGCGTACGTAGGATTTCATGCCATCACAACAGGAAGATTGTACTTGTCCATCAATGGCTAGGAAAAGTCAGATAAGCGGACAAAGGAAAATGCCAAAGCAAGATTAGGCAACTTCTCTCCTTTACGAAATGAGTTTCTCATACTAGGAAGGTGAATGGGACTCCAAAGAGCATGCACCATCTCCCATCATAGCCAAGCATCTTTCTCTTACAGTAGGCATCCCACACAGAGCAGGTGAGCAGGTTTCACCTGCACCCACCCACCTACCCAGGTCCCCTCCAGCAGCAGCTCCCAGCTCCTGCCTGGCAGCCGCCCCCATCATCCTCTGTGCCTGCCTGACACACGTTGCTTCTCATCTTCCACTTGTCCTGCCACGCTCACTGGGACATCTGGGAGCTCTCTGGGTCTGCACCTCAGTGAGATCTATCAGCACCATGTATAAAATTTAATGGGATGAATCACGCATGCACTGGATGTTTAAGGTATGTGTGTCTGTGTCTCCCTACTAATTTTTCAACCTGATTTCCAATTTCAACCAAGTCTGACAGAGGGGAAAATGATGCTGGGGCACAACGTCCCCACAGGCTCTGCAAAAACAGGCAAATAGAGGAAATTGGCAAGGCAATAGGGCAACCAGGTCTGCAGCTAATAGACCTGCTTGATTCCATGATAACTCGTGTCTGTGCATGACTGGTGTGCAATATGCACCCTTCTACTGGCTCACAGACAAAATAGAGCCTGATGGCCCCTTTCCACCATTAGCACTAGCGGAGCAACACACAGAGAAATTCAGCCTCAGTGCACATTTCCCTGATCTACATACAGAGCTGTGCTTGCAAGGAGAGCTGGAAGTGCATTTGAGCTGGAGCACTGGCACAGGAAAAGCAGGGTCAAGCTGACATTTTTGATTCCCAGAGGCACCCTACGTTGTTCAGCACTGGAAAACATGAGAACATCAAGTCTTCAAAAAGGGAAGCGGAGTCAAATGTGCCTGCTGTTGGCATTTGGAGGACACCCCATATGAAACTGTGATGTACCCTTTCCTCCTGCTGCGCATATGTGGCCTGATTTGCGATGCTGTGAGATTTGCCCATCAAGAGCCCAAGTTTTGATTGCTCCTCTCTAAATCCTGCTCTCTCTGCTCTGCAACCAGGCCCCAGAGTTTTCCTGTAATAACAAGAAAACCAGGTTAAATGGGCTTGGAAATACAAACTGTTCCTCTGAAGAAGTTAAATTCGTATCTGTCCCCAGGAATTCAGGAGACATCTCCAGCAGGAATAAGATGAGTCAGGTACTCAACAGACCAAATTCTCCAAACTGAGGACACACAGCTCCACGCAAGCATTGCATGAGCACAAATGCTCTTGGTGACACCCTCTAGCTCTGCATGCACACTCATACATCCAAACACACCCACGCTGGAAACTGAACACGCACATGGACTGCTGCTCTAATGTTCAGGGTCATGTCAAGTTAGGCCTTTGCTGAGAAGTTCTTCTTTTCTCAGGGCTGTTTTAACATTCACCACTTCCTAGGACATCATTTCTTCTGACATCCATCCATGCTCCTTGAGGAGATGTCTCCTGTTTCTCTCTCAGGGAAATGTAAATCTTCACGAAGTAACCACTAGGAAGGTACTTCCACACACACAAGCCAACTCAGCTCTACATTTTTGGACAATGCCTATTTTTGAGAAGGAGGCAACTATAATTTCAGGCAGTCTTTCTGTAATGAAGCCTAGATCATGTGCATATTCATTTTCTTACATAGCTGTGGAGAAGCAATCATGCCTGAGCCATGAGACCATACTATGTATTCACTCTGTAAATATCCAGCTTCACATCTGTCTAGCTTATTGTATATGCAAACCAAGACATTTTTGCATAAAACCACAGTGAGAAAGAGCTAACTATCTTCAAAATTGTACACATCTTTTCTTGTTAAAAACTCACTGAAGAGTTTTCCAACCTCTGGGCCAGTGTCTCCATGATTACACACAAAAAACAGGTACACATCATATGACTGTAGGAATCACCACTACAGTGCACCCATGCCATAGGAAGAGCCAGTCTCTGTGTGTTCACCTTAAAATCCAAATTCTCCATCCCTTTCCTAAAGAGGAGTTCTGGTTGCAGAAATAAGCCAAAGATCAGAGATACAGAGACTCAAGCAGGTCTGACATTTCTCCGAGCAGGAGGCAGCGGTGACCTATACACCCCAGTTGATACATTTCACAAGAAACTGCAAGTCGCTTCAGCAAAATATGACTCCTTTGATATTTTCCTGTTTAATTTAATGCAGACTTTTAATATCCAAAGAGACCCACTGCTTTGAAATGAGGAAACTCGGTCAAAGACTTCGGCAGTCAGCCCACAGCTGGCAAGCACAGCTCAGGGGCCTAAAATACAACTGCTCACTAGACTTGTGTTTGGAGACAATGGAGCTTTCAAAATTAAGGCTTGTATATGCAGGCAAATTTATCAGCCTAATTATAGTGGCATAATTAGGACGATAAATTTCCCTGTGTAGACAAGTCCTGAGTCTCTCAAGCTCATAACTAGGCAGGTCTTTCAGAGAGAGGGAAAAAGGGGAAAAAAGCAACTTCTGGAATATCCAAGTAATAAATTCTCTCTCTCTCTCTCTCTTTTATTTTTTCCCTCAAGATTCTTTTTTTCCTCCAAGTGAAAGGTATATTTCATTTTCAAACTGAGACCTGGAAGAAGCATTGATACATGTCCTTTTAGACAAATTAGAAACAACAAATACAAATATCCCTCGAATGGGCACTAGTCCGTCTCTCAATACAGGAAAACCTAAACACATTGGCAGAGCCCCAGTAGGCAGACCATTCTCCTTTCTAATTTGAAGTGCGTGGTGAAGCAGGTTACTCACTTTTTAGGACTGTGCATCTGATGTGAGACTCTCAGACACTCCTGTCTGTACAAAAGCATCAGAAGAAGCCTGCACTGTTCAGAATAGTGGTCCAGACACGCCAGGAACAATGCTATTGTTAACGCTCTTCCTTTCCATGCCTCCCTCGCCAATCTTTCCACACAAGAGTATCACATAACTCCCCTGTGAAGCTGCCAATCCCACGACATAGACCAAGTATAATTTGGAAACAGTGCAAGATGCCTAACCAACACTCTCTGGTCTGTGAGTGCATGGGAAGTCTCATCCTAAGCACCTCATGCGCTTCACTCTACCTCACTGTACTGGAGCTCCCTAAAGACAGTAAGGGTCACACTGTGGCGAAGAATCATGGCAGGACAACCACACTGAACCTAGACCTAGGCCCCTGCCTGATGGACAGCACCACCTGCTCACCGTCCTTGTGTCTTATGCTGTGTGATCCCAGCCCTGCTACTGCTAATATTAAGTAAGTGACTCAGGCTGCATGAGAATTGTGCCAATAAGCTATTGCTGAGGTTCATTTGTAAGCACTCACTTCAGAATCTCATAACCTCCCTCAAAACTCACAGTGAGCACAGAAAATCCAGTATTCAGCTTCAGCCATTTCCTCACCCAATCTTTTCTCTTCCTTCCTATCTTCAACTTTAATCTTCTTCCATACTTCTCCACGTCATGGGACACAGCCCTCTGCCTTAACGGTGGCAAAGACTCTCTTGACAACCAGGATTTCCTCCCAGCTTCTCCCTCCCTTTTTTCACACTGATATCAGCATAACATCGAGTAAATAGAAGGTGAGTTAGGGTACCCATGGTGTTAAGAACTGCATATATAGTGGAAGAGAGACAAGTCTTCTCGATTGCACAGCCTAAACAAATAAGGCCAGAAGAAATGTTATTCCCATTTTACAGATGGAAAACCAGGACCAAAGATATTAAATGTCTGGCCCTAGGAAATCTGCAGCCAAGGCAGGAACTGACCCCCTGTTTCCTGAGAGCCAGCGATCAGTGTCTAATCACACATGATCAGTCTTCCTCTCTACCTCCCTGTAGGCACTAGGAATTCATACTCGACATCTCCACATGTTTCTCTTGCACTGTATTGCACACAGCCATAGACACCTAGATGGAACTTCTTAATAAATAATTCAATAAAGATTCATGCAGCTCTCCTCTACTTGTCAACCCGTGCCTCCCTTACTGCACAGGAATTAGTCTTTCCTTCCTGTATTCCCAGTGTAATTATCAAACAAACTTTCCTTCTGGTGTAGTCTTCCAACACCATGGACACTTTAAACCTCACACATAAATCTCTTCCACTTCAGCAGGTCTCTCTTCTTGAGAATGACATTTAATTGTGATCTTTTTTTAATCAGACTCAGTCCGCAGTTTCCCATCCCCATCTGCTGGAAGCAAGTTTCCACCTAGAGAGGAAGTCAGTCTTTGATTTCATAGATGATTATAAGATTTAACATCCTCAGGAGCACAACTATTTCGATTAGAATATTTTCGCTCCAATTCCTTTTCCAGCTGTCTCACTTTTGATACAAATCCCAAGATACAAAAATCCTTCAGAATTCACCCACAGAAATTCCAGTACAAAGGCAGGCCTTTTGCCCTCTCATGGCCTTAGGAAGGTCTCTCCCACTCTCCTCCAAGACCTTGGCTTCATGTAACACAGAGGAATAAAGGAGGGAGCTTGAACATGTGCATGTGTGGGCTTGCTTGCTTTAGATCCCAAAGGGAAATCTCCGCTTTGTTACTGTGGCCCTACAGAACTCCAAGACCGCCACTAAGACCTATGTGTCTGAAAAGTGTCTGCAAGCAGCCTGACAGATAGATGCTTTCACAGGAGCATCTCCCACCATCACTACTTCAGATTGGCATGAGTGAAATTTTACAGGCAGTGCTCATTTGGGCACAATTCTTCTCACTGTAGGCAACTGAAGGAAAACATCAGACCCTTGCTGATTGGATTTTTCCGGCTTCAAAGGAAGATCTGAGTTGTAAGATGTAACCTTTTGCAGTTTTGCTTTCAAAGACTTTCTGCTATTTGCCCTTTCATGTATCACCTCTCTGAAGATATATGTATATGTAAAATGAGATGGCAGTATGAGGGCCACAGCCTTTAGTCTCCCTCTAGTCCTCTCAAAGGATGTCAAAAGCTCTGAGGGTTCTCCTTAGAAGGCAATAGATGAGATTTTGGTGTAAAAAAACAAGCTACGAAGTCCAAATGAGTGGGAACCAAGCATGACGTTATTATTCTTTTAATGAAGATCCTTCCTACCAAAAGCTAAGTAGCTTTATTTCAGCAGCACTGGTTGTGTGGAACAGAGCAAATAGTGTGAAGCCAACTTCATTTCTAAGGACTTCACTCTAAACCCATTGTACAAGGATGAAAGACTCTTTTTCAAGATCCAGGTTACCTAGCTCCAGTTTGCAGGTGGCACACCCATTCAGGAGCAAGATGATTAAATGCAGCCTGTCTATGTTTCAACACTGTGCTCAGTACAGTCCACTCTCCGTCTTGGCTAGCCTGCTTGGATTTGAGCTGGCATGCCTGGAGACTCAGACTCTTACAAGCCTTTCCTTTCCATAGTATCATCAGCAACCCTGTCAGTGCCCGTGGCTGTTGTGCTAAAATAAATTTCCCCATCCTACACAAATGCTTGGATGCTAAGGCCAGAGGAACTAGCTAAAATATTTTTGTCTGACACCTAGAACAACGTAAACTGTAAGAGTATGCTAAATAGTTCATACATCAGTTCAATAGCTGTGGTTGAACAACAACCACAATAAATACGCAATCATGGAAAATCTACCACAATTCTTAGTAAGATGTTCCAATGGTTAATTATTCTCACTGTTAAAAATGCACACCTGGGTATCAGTTTGAAGCTGCTTGGCTTCAACTCCTGGCCAACACATTCTGTTACATCTATGTCTACTGAACTACATAATCCTTAATTCCCCATTATTGATCCTGCTTAGGTAGCTTTAGCCTGCGACAAGTGACTTGTCTGAAGGCTAAGTAGAACTCCCCTGACATTTATTGCTATCTTGAGGGGTTTTTGTTTCTTTTCACCCTTTCAGTTGCCTTCAAAACTTCCCTCCAAACCTCTAATGCTTTGATATCCCTCATGAAACCAATTGTGGAGTTTGCTGAGCTGTAAGTGGTTCTCTCAACATTCACAGAGCTAAACTACTTCCTTGGGTTTTGTTCTGAAAAACTCCAAATGCTTTCATGAAGTCTTTCCAGAGCACCCTGTGTTCTGACCAACACTACAAGTTACAAAAGCATTTCCAAATCGCTAAGTCCAAAGTCATGCTGAGTGACACTAAGATGAAGCAACAAGATCTTAAGTCCACACATAAAAACTCAGAAGGAAGCAGTTTCACTGTAGGATCATGAGCAGAATGATCTCCCAGCTGCTCACATTTCTTTATGTAGGTGAAAGCATTCACAACTGATTTGAGCCAGAGGTTGCCAACTGACTGGAGCTTTGCTATTGTTTCAGAGCTTTGGTGCAGTTCTTTCTACTTGCCACTCAACAGGCCAGAGGAGATGAAACACTGCAGACCAGCTTTCCTTTTCAATCAGAAAGCACGCAAATTCACATACATGTAGCTTGTTTGCATCTCAAATACTGGCCAGCCAAGCAGGCTGGCTGGCAGTTCTGCCAGTCCCTAGCAATAGGGGCTAACCTGGCAGCTGCAATAGCCTTGTAATAGCACCTTATTGAAGATCCAGCACCTTTCAAAGCACATGCATCTCAAACCTATGCTTTTCATTGGAAGCAAACAACCCTGTCTTAACTTATTTCGGAACAGAGCCTCACTAACTTTAAATTAGCAATATGTGCTTTGCATATCATCATCACAATGAAGAGCTTAAGAGAGTTTGTTTCTTTACTCCTACTAAATCTTCCTGTGTTACAACAGCACTCTTACCAAACTCAGTCACTTACTGGAAGGCCCATAGCCTAAAATAGTGCAACTAAAACCCCTGCCTATGGTTGTCTTTCAAATGGAAGAGCTACTCTGATCCGCCTGCACGGGGCATTTTTGCTTAAGGAAAGGAGGTAGAAGAACTCCACCACCCCCAAAGTCAGTCTTTCCCCATACAGGGAGCCACTGCTCTCAGAGTATTAATAAAGCATGTGTTGAAAGGGAGGCTCAGCCTGAGGCATGCTCAGTAGAACACTTGTCGGTTGACCCACCTCCTCATCCCTACGATTAATTACGCCTAACCCCTCCCTGTTAAATTGCCTCTCAGGCATGTTGCTCAGCCTTCTCCCTCTTGCCTCAGGAAGATTCACTCACTAGCTTTTTATTTCAATATTCATGTTTTCCAGTTTGTAAGGTCCTCCACTGGTTTTCCCTCAGCTGCCCCAAGGACTGTGTTCCAGCAATGGGACCACGGGGAGGAAGGGCGTCTGGAGGGAGAATGAGCACAGCAGGGCTGGGCCAGGAGCTTCCCATCCCTGTTCTCTAGGTCTTTCTCATGTGAAAGGCACTAGCTGGGCTGAGAAACCACCTCACTTCTTCTCATTTTCAGAAAGAATCTCTCTCACTGCTGAGTGCTGGTTTAAGAGGTACAGAAGTCCTGGGGCATCAGCAGTTCCCAAGCCTGGGCTGGGGACACAGCTCATATCTAGGGACAGGGCTGTGGTGTTCGTCTCCAGCAATAGAGCTCTGTGCTCTGATCCTTGCCTGGGGAAGGGCTGAGGACTAAACCGTTCCTCTTCCTACCATCTAGCTGTCACGACTTGGTACTTAGCATGTTACCTGCTACCACATCTTGTCTTACATGCCTTGTTCATGTTGTGCATCATCTGTGGAGCTCAGCTGCCTCATTCAGTGTTCACTCTCAGCAACTCCTTGGCTAAGTGTTAGCTTGCACTCCTGTCCCAGTTTCCCATTCATTTGTGCCATCTGGATAGACTGGGAGCTCTTTGGGGTCACTGACTGCCTTTTGCTATACGTGTACAGAAATATGCCCAGTGGAGCCTTAATTAAGGTCTCTAGACGATGTTATAATACAAAAAATAAATATTAATTAGTAGGATCAGCAGATCCACATACCAGACATATTGCAAGACACTCCCCCGCTCTACTTACACATGCCGATATGTGAATGTGCCTGCAATGGTTAATACCACTGTATGTTTGGCTTGTCTGCACACTGTATGTTTTTCCTGTATTATCCTTTCCTTTTCATAATCAGATGACACTTAATATCCTGACTAAGAACATTCTGTAATACAGTAGCACGAGTTTGGACAGACTTGTGAAATTATCTTTGAGATGTAACACAGATGGAGAGATCAGATGACAAGTCTCTTTTCCATTTCTCTAGCTTTCTGCCGTGGTTACCTGTGTTCTAAAATCCTAAGCCATCAACGGGCTCATTCTTAGTGTTGGCGATGAACTAAGTCATACTCATAGGTATCTGATTTTTGTACATGGATTGCACATTCCAAAGAAAATCCATAATGGAAAACATAATTGCAGTAACAAGCGCCCTACAGGGATGCAAAATTCCTCAAGAGAATGGTTGCGGGTTAATAGGGCTCTTCTTTATATGGTTCTATAGAGCCATTCCTATTCATATCAACTGAGCACTAGAGGAAAAGTAATAAAATCACCAGCAAAAGCCCAGGTTCCTGCCTATTCAGTATTCCACACTAACTTCTAAAGACAGAGCTCTGATTGTATGGCTGAGCTAAACAGGATGGCTGTTTTTAACACCGTCCCAGCTTATGGTAACCATTAACTACAACCTGACTTCCCATTACAACATACCACTGTGAACACCCATTAGCAGCTAATTGAATCATCTAAAAATGGTCATAATTCAAACTTATGTTTGTATTTTTGTAATGTTTCTTATGGCTTTTACTACAGTACAGGAGGAGATGCAAATCAAAGCTGTATTTAAGAGCTCGTGGTAGGATGGGAGTTTAAGTGGAAATCTAATGGAGTGACAAAGGGGAATAAAGCCGTATTGTATTTTTGATGTTACCCATGAGACATGATAGGAGAAACTAATAACAAGCTAATAAGGCTGCCTATCTCTAAACGTTTTCCAGCTGTGAGCCACTGAAGAGCCAAAAGACCTCTCTAAGTCAACACCAACAGATGCATATACTCACGTCGTAATTTTCTGCAATTACTACTCATAATTTCAAAGCATAATTTCAAGGGCATACAGAATTGTTCATTCTACTTTGAATCTTAAAAAATACTAGTTTTCCCACTCAGAGGCATCGTGGATTGTTTTTCAGCCCACTCTGTTCTGAAGGTTTCAATTCTATTGAATTCAATTTTATTGAAACTAAGCATGTTTTTATTGTATTACAAAAGGCAAAGCTTGAGCTGTTTGTGCAGCATTATGGATGCATTTGTGCATATTTGTTGCCAGGGCTTTTTAATTTAACTTACAGTCTGACATCATAAATAGTTTTCATTAAATCTAGAGAAAAATTGTTAGCTGTTATTTGGGTACTTCAAATTAGCATAAATTAGCTTAAACAATAAATTAGCTTAAGCAATAAATTAGTTTAAACAAGCTACTCAAATTGAAAGAATACACTTCACTGATTGCAAGGGAACTGTCAAGAGCAGATAACAAAGATAACACACCTCAGATGGAGCGCCTCTCCAGAAAAAGGTCCTCTGCTGAGTCACAGCCATGTGATGTTTCCAGGCCACTGCAATGCAAAGCAAGGTACAATTGCTTAAAGCTTATTCAAGGTGTCACTGAGGTTTGTGTCAGTTAAATAAATACAAGTTGAAGGAAAAGAAAAGAAAGTTTATGCAGAAATTTTGCAGCTTCCTTCTACAGTGAACGACCCAGCAGCCACCAGGTCTGTCCAAAGTAGGTATCTATTTCCACAAGAAGGTGTGAATTTAGGCAGTTTGTTAAGTAACAGTGATCGTGACAATCTACAAAGCTCTTGAAAGGGTTAAATAATCTGAAGGGTTTATCTGCCTCTGACTGAACAGATTGACTGAGAGAAAAAAACTCTTTTTTTTAAATGCATACTGCTTTCTAGCACACAATGTAGGAGCACTGAGCAGTTTCATAGGTTGTCTAATTTGAACTCTAGTAAAAAGACAGCACAGCATTCTTAAATTCATGGGAAAAAAAAAAACACCACATCGTTACTTCAGCTATGTCACTGCTTACAGTTTGGAAGCATCCACTGTACCGCATTATTATTGAGCTAGTTTAAATAAGGCAAATTTATAGCAATGTGATAATTTCAGTAGAAAGTGGTTATAAATCTCCCATCTACCATTATTTGTTTATTTTTAATTCATATATTCAATATATATTTCAATATACTTCCATAGTATCCAGACCAGAAAAGGGCTCATCAGATTTGCAGGGATGCAACATCTGGTCACCAAGGCTGTTAGACATGACCCACAAGAGGCAATGGCTTTGCTGGCTTGCACATCACGACCATCGCACTGCCTAGCCCTTTCAAATGTATTAGGAAAGTCAGATGCTTGTGTCTTGCATCAGCATTCAACATGGACTACCGGGATGGGATTCTTCCCCATAGATATACACGTTGCATCCCTGCTGGCTTTCTTGGAAGCCACAGACATACTCCTGAACAGACAAACAATCACCACATCCCTTCTCCCAGGCTAAAAGTTTGTCCTAGCATTCTCCCGCGAGCTTAGCAGCATGCCAGAAATTAGCAATGAAACCCTTAACCAGGCAATCCAAACAACAACATTTTTAATGTCCAGCACCCAGATCTTTGATTCAGTCTTCACTTCAAATGCTATGAAACCTGCATCTGCTAAAACCTTCAGAAATTTCTGGAACGAGTTGCATAGGGAATGTAATGGCTGAGCACGTATGGCAATTGCCCTCGAGGTGTCAGATGGGTATATGTATGCATGTGTATCTACTATGTTTTGGGAAGTCCCTGATGCCCTTGTTACCAAAACTCCAAGAGGTTCTTCCTGTGCCCAAGCTGTGGGGACCTTATCTGGTTGGAAAGCAGCAGCCCTTGTGCAGCTGTCTGTCCTGTGCAGCAAAAGAGGCATCTGCATTCCAAAGACACAGTAGAGCTGAGCTACCAGGTGCTCAGCAGGAGCCTGCAGGAATATGTCAAGGAGTGAGCGACCTGTTTGCCCTATAAAGACTTTTGGCATTGAGAAGAATATCCTCATCTCGTTAGCTGTAATGAGCTATTCATATTTTTCATTTCAGCATGGATCATAAAAATACAGTGACTGGAAAATCCAGGCCGGCTAGTAGATCCTGTGCTGGTCACACTTCACTCAATCCTCATCCCGTGGAAGAAAGGAAATTAAAACTCTTTTTTTTTTTTAAATCCTCAACTCTGACCTACTAAGCCTGTTGGTCGTGACTCCCATTTGGGAAAAGCTGCGCTTTCTCCTCTTCCTCCTCCCCAGCTCGCACACACACACACACACACACCGTGAAAACATCACCCTAATGACTGCTGACAAAATCACGCCTGAAGGAACATGTTGAATACAAGCATCCAAATAACAGAGCCAACAAAATATGTCAATATCTTAATTTAAATTCCAAGCATAGGTTAATATCAAAAACTGTCCCAAAAAACTGCACATTTTTCCTAGATGGCCAGTTCAGCCTTAAATAATTTGACTGAAAATGACCAAAAATGAAATAAAAAGACAGCACTTGAAGGCAACCATTACTTCTTGGTTCTTTCCTTTCTGGGTTTTCATTCATAATTTGTCTATTTATCATTATACTTGTAATTTTTTCTCCCTCTTTCAGATGCTATCTTCAGTTATTTCTTTATCTCTTCTTTTCCATATTTGCTTGCCTTTCCTCTCATTTTCTGTGGAGCCTGAGTCAGAGTTCCCCACGGAGCTCATTCACAGTCAAAAGTTTCTCAGTCAGGGAAACCTTCCACATCATCACGTTTGTCAGTGCAGTTTCCATAGCATTCATTATACCCTTGGGCTAAGGACCATGTGAGACCTGGACCTGGGGAAAGGAAGTTCACTCTTCCTGCTGTCCATGGCAGCTGTCTTTAAGCATCCCAGCTGGATTTCTTGAGCCCAGAATGGGAGAATTCCAGTTTAGGTTCAGTCCATAAGAAAACTTATTTCACTCCTCAGTTGTGCCATGCTCTTTGAAATGTTTATCATTTGCTACTGGGTTCATTATTGAAGCTCTGGTTAATATTTTCAGAGAGATGCTCCTTACTAGGAGGCAGCAGCTACTGGGGATGTACTCCATCCTCAACCCTGGCACACTGAGATACACCACTGATCCGATGTCAGTAGGAGTCCCACCTGCTGATGTGTTTCATTGTTCTCCTTCTACACCTGTGTGTAGCTGCCCTTCATACCTTGAAAAAAATGCAAAATGTTTGAGATCACTAATACTCGTTCCATAATATTTACTGTCTGGTCACATTTGGCTCTCGCTTCTTTCCATCGCTGCTGATAGTACAGCAGAAGCATTTACCTAGCATCTTATTTGGCTGTAATTTGTCCTACTCTATTTATATGCTTTTTTATTTAATGTAATTCACATTATCAGCCCCTCCAGAAACTCTGAGTTTGCTTAGTGAGAAAATATCCACTGGCCCACGAAAAGCCATGGCCACGCAGCATTACACGTGCTGAGAAATGTCTTCGTGCCAGTCCCAGCAGGGACTTGTGTGCAGGTGCACATTAAACACTGCTTTGGTCCTTTTCACCATAAAGCACTAAATCTCAGGATCCCTTAATGCTCCCACCCAGGTTCACAGCAGGCATGTCTGGAGAGACATGCATTTAAGCATCTCACAGCGCTGCTGAGGCACTTAGTTAAGCGTTCCCCTTTTGGGCCTCACTTTTGCTACTATGCACATTAGTGCTCAAGGCTATGCAGCTGCACTCCAGTTCATGCAGGATCGGGTTCCCCTGCCCTCTTTCTCCTGGCTTAGCACTTTTTCTCTTTTTTTTTCTTCTTTTTTTTTTCTGCCCTGTACTCATGCATGCAACACCTCAGAGAGCAGCACACCATTAAGCTCAAAGAGAACGTGCATGAGCACTTCATAGCTCTCCACGCAGTCTTCTTACCAACCACTCCCTGCAAAGAGGCTGCTCCAAAAGCTGACTGAAGCCAGCGAAAGTCTCCCCGTGGGCCTTGGACCAGGCCCAGAGCAAGGGACACAACTAGATCTCAACAGAGGCACAATGAAAGGCAGCTTGCCTCCCACAAGGAGAAAGCTGTATCTGAGGGCCAAGCTGGTGATCCTTTTTGAGATGCACCTCTTTGCAGTGGACACCCTTCCAAGCAGCCTGTGTTCTGTGTGACTTCCACTTGAGCAGCTTGCCAAAGCACTCAGCAGTGGCTTTGGAGCGTGAGGTGAAGACAGGGCGTGGGCACTGCCTCACTGTTTTAATCCAACAGATTTGTCTGTTTAATATATATTTTATTGTCTCATTTATTCTTTTTATAGGTCTTATTGTTACAAAGCAATATTTTTAAATGGCAGCGGAAAATATGTCAGCTGAAGATGGCTGGGAGGGTCAAAAAGAAACCCAAATAAAAGCCCCTATCCAATTTGGTGAAGGGGCAAATGTCTATTGTTCTTCTCTTTCTCTTTTTACTCCTGCCTGTACCAGTGAGACCAGAAGGAGACGTCTCAGACCGATTGTCTCCAGCCCTCTCTCAGTGAAGAGGACAACACAAGAGTCTTCACAACCCAACACTTCCTACTGCCTGCTACTCAGTGACTTGCAAACACATACTATGGTAGCACCACCCAACATGAAATAAAGTCCATACTCAATGCAAATCATCCTTCACTCTCCATTTTTCATACAGTTCTGTCTTGAAAATAACCTCATTTTAATGACTTATCTAATTTAGATCTCAGTTCTTTCTACCCACATTAACATTGGTTTCAATGAATACAAATGTCTTATCTCAGCCAAAAGAAAATCCAGCAGATCCTTTTATCAGAGTTGTAAGATGATATGTTTGGATGAAGCGTCTAGCGGGGTCCTGCCAGAGCTCTGGTTTGTTTAAAATTTTCAGCAGTTATCTGGAAGCAGAAGTAGAAAAAAACATTAATTATATTCACAGTTGACACCAAGACTGGGGGAGGAGGGGGAAAATAAGAAGTTTATAGGGAAAATGTAAATCAATTTACAATGATTTGAGAATTAGACAAGCATAACTCAAATTATGCTAATTCATAATTATAATACGTCAGCACACAGTCTGTTTTCTTATTACATCTGGATACCCTGATGATACTATGGAAGATACCTTGTGCAGAAGGACCATGGCAATAGCGTGCACCCACAATATGGATTATCCATTCCTTATGCTATATTTTAAATGGTGTAGAAATTCATAGAGACATGAAGATCTCAGAAGAAGAACCTAGAACCAAACAAGAAAGAAATAAGGATGACAGAAGGACTCGAACAACTACTGCACGTGTAGTTTGCCCCTATGGCCCCATAAGAAGAATGAAATTCAGCTATTTAATTATCACAAATCCTGTTCACAGTTCTGTGTTGCTTTATTGTGTTTTAAGGACCATATGTAAATCACAATTTATTGCAAACCAGATATATTTAAGTGAAATGACATAACTTATGGAAAAGGAATAGAGAAAACTAGAAAAAAGTAGCTGTCGTGCAAGACAAGATAGCTCCGGAATGTTAGATCATAACAGTTCGTGAAGATTTCTGCCTGGTCCACATGGGTGCTGGATGCAGGATCAAGCCTCCCTGCAGGAAAAGCGTTCTTCAGTTCTGCGAGTTACAGCAAGAGCCCAGAGACCTGCAGCTGTCGTGAGTCACTGGCCAGCTGCAGTGAACCCAGCTCATCACTGAGGTGTGCGCACAGAAAATTGTTCTCAGTTACAAGTATCTTAGGTTGGCAAGGGCCAACAGAGCACAGTGGAACAAGGGCCAACTCTACACATACCCCGTTTATGAGTTCCCAACACCCAACATGGTAGAATTTGACCCCAGTGTCCCATCTCTCTCTACTTCAAGGTAGCATATCATGAAAGCCCAGGAGTTTAGCTGACATACCTGCACAGGCCATTGAATAGCTAGCATGCTCCACACTGAATTTCAGTATTGCACATGCACACCCCATGCCGGATTACTGCCAGGCTATATCTTTATCAGTGAACTTGGCTGTTGTCACCTTAAGACCATACATTCAGGCCAGCTGGTAGAGCACAGCCTGCCAGTCTCCTAAACAGGGTTGCAGCAATCAAACTACCTACTGAGTACGGTCTCTGGCATGCTCCAGTTGCCAAACCGGGCCCCAGAATTGTTTAGAGCAAGAATCAGCTGCAAAAGACCACACTCATGCCAGAGAATGTGCTAGTAGTTTACTAGCAAAGACAATTGTGCTCCCAGGCCAAGAAAGGCTGCCAGGCATGCTTGGATTTACTACATAGTATAGCCTCAGTCTCAGCATCTGTCTTTTTCCCATGTAACTGATGATACAACAGCATCCCAGAATGGGGCAGACACAAAGCTAAAAAGAGTTCAGAATGCACACTTTGCGTTGGAAGGTGAAAAAATATGTTCTCAGTATTTGTTCCCACTTGATCTTCCTAGAGTAAGCTGAGACAGATCACAGTATTTGCCTTTATCCAATCTGCTTCTGATAGGTAGGAAAATATGTTTGAATACATTCTTCAGTGCAATTTCTTTGGTCTTAAAGTTACTTCTGAAGTTTGATCAGATTCTTCAAGAGCGCTCCACCCATGAATACTTCTCAGTATAAATACACTGTTTTAATAACATACTTTGGCGAATCACATTCAGCATTTGCTTTCTAACCCACAGTCAAGTTTAGAAGGAAACCGCTGCTGAACGTGGCTTTTGATAAACATTTTAAGGGTGCAAATCTTCCCTCCAAGGCCTGCAAAGTTACACATGGAACAAAATGTATAGCAGATAAGAATGACTGCTCTGATCCTCCTTAGTTCATTGGAAATCAGGAGTGACTCTTTCAACACTGGATTGTCTACCAGCAAAGAACTTGCACCACAAGAGGCTCATAACTGTCTGACTTTACAGTCATTCTGCTCAAATATCAGCTCCCACTGTGCCATCCACAGAGTGTAACCTCTAGTCTTCTTATCTGCATCTCAACCTTAGCATGTTGCACCAGAGAAGTCAAATGGTTTAAATTGCAGAGCTTGACTGAAGCAATCAATTTTGACTGCAATGCTTAAGCATATCTTCCAGAAAACGGAGAGAGGCCTTCAGAAGCTAGGTAGCAAACTGCAGTTGAAAACAACAGATGCAGCTCTTTGCAGAAAATACTAACTATAAAACACAGAGCAATATCTCTACAACAGATGCTAAGCTAAGGAATAAAATGCATGTCTCTTGGGTCAAAAGCAAACATTAAAAGGCAAAGATGACTGCAATAGTTGCATTTCCTCTAGCTCTGTGTTCAGAGGGAACAACAACAAAAAAAGAGTGTATTGTTACTGGCCTCCTCCAAACACAGTCTTATCCTCAGCGCTTGATTTTCACTATCAAAGTAGAAAAGAAGACAAGATTGAAGTCAGGGAGCAACTTCAGGTGGAATAGTGCTCTGGAGATCTCTAGGGCATGTCCACACTCAAGGCAGCACCACCTTCTTCACCTTTGTACCGCCCGAGGGAGGGCACAAAGAGAGGGAGAGGGAGAGAGAGGAAGAGGACTCCTGGCCACTGAAATCCTCCAACCCCATGAACACAAACATAGGTCTTGCAGTGCTGGAAGACAACTTGGTATGTGAAACAGAGTCATACTCATCCGTTTTTCAGACTAACATGACCTCAGTGAAATCATAGTCCAGACTGTGTTTGTCTGCTTGCTGCTGGCCAAGCACTGCACTGTTAACTTGGGCACAGAATGAGATTTTCAAAGTCCTTAAGGAGCTCATGTCATGGATGAAAATAGCACTTATGCCCATAGCCTTTCTCAGAATCTTGTTTGACTTCACCAAAAGACCTGAGCTCTCAGGGTCACAGATTTGTGCCACATCTCTTGGGAACTTAACTGAAGAAAAAAATCACCCAAAGCCTTAAGACACCACCAAAAGTAGTCAACTCTTTATAAACACAGTCTTGCCACCTCAGCTTCTGAGCAATTCATAAATGTGACTGTATTTTTATCTCACATCCATCTCACAAGAGAGGGAGGTACCAGCAAATGATGAGTATTGGAGCACAGACATACAACTTACCTAAGCTGAGGTCACAGCTATCTGAGGGCTGGACCTTCCAAAATCTTCGGCATCAGACTCCTGGCTCCAGCCTTAGAATCATAGAACCCTTAGAGTTGGAAGGGACCTCTGAACGCCATCTGGTCCAACTCCCCTGCAATGCACAGGAACACCACAGCTACATCTGGTCACCCAGGGCCTGATCCAGCCTCACCTTGAAAGTCTCCAGGGACGGGGCATCAACCACATTCTTTATCAGTAGAGGAAGGCAGACAGGCAGGTGAGAATCAGAGTGCTTTAACTTGGTCAGCTGAGTACTGTTAGAAGAAAGAATACAACAAAGAGTCAAGTGTGATCTCTCAGGCTGCCAAATCCCAACTTGCTTAGAGTTTTATGGGTCAAACTAGGAGAAACAAGTTGCAAGCCACTGGACCAGATGACAGAAACGAGCAGGGCTCCATTATGTTTCCACTAGGTACATAACAAGGAGACTTGACCCATCTGCAGAATGATCCACAAGAGGCTATGAAGTTAAAATCTTATGCTATTGATTTTTAGGAACAAAGCACAAAATTATTTCCTCCTTTTCTTTTATTTCTGCTGTTTTTTACCTCAAAACCAATAGGACATGCACTTTGAACTGTCAGTCAAACAGTGAGTTCAAAAATGCCCATAGTGAGAGAGCAAAAGCCAAAGAGGTTCAGCCATGAAACTGAGTCCCAGGAGACGACTGCAAAGGGCAGGATGAGATAGTCAGCAGGTGGAAAGTAGCCTCCATTCTCTGAAGCCACTGACCTCCACTTTTGGAGGCCATTCTTCTCCAAGCCTCCCATTGGCTGCTTAGAACCTGCTGACAGGATCACAGAAAGTGCCTGAGCTTTCCTAGAGCTCACAGGTAGTACAGAAGGAATGAGCAAATCCGGGGGCAGCCTTCTCCTTCTTGCAGAACATGCGGAGGCCAAAGAAAGAGGGAACGAGCAGCAGCCTCATTTTTACTAACAAGGAAAGAGGTGGCCTCTACTGCGATAGACCAAATCTCTAAGAGACACAGAACAGCTTTTGGCAACAGCCTGAAACTATCTCACGGCAGCAGCGTCCTCATGTTGCACGGATGGCTGAGAGAACCGCATGGCAGCAGCTCAGTGCCTTGCTGCGAGCACTGCGCTCTGCAGGGTGTCTTCATGCCTTCTGCCTGCACCGTGCTGCAGCACTGGGGACAGAGGAAGGCCAAGCTCTTGGCCATCCCAAATCGGTGTGGCCCCACCAGCTTCCCTTGATTCACAGCAGATGAAACTCTGGCCCCTTCTACGCTTAAAATCCAAGGCAGGCTTTCCCTGGATGCAAGAGAATACTCTGGGACGCTTTGAAACCTGCGCTGTGTGCTAGCGAGGAGCTAAGCGATTCCCAAGCCCTCCAGTCAGACATGTCCAAACACACGGCACACCCCGCGCTCCCCCGGACGTGCGGATACCAAATACGCTCCCTGGGATGCGCCGGGGTGAAGAAGAGCTTTCTAAGTCACTTCATTTTTACTGGAAACTCTGCGCCAATCCTCCCACGTACGACGCGCCGTGTGCTCCTCGTAACCAGCATTGTCTGAACTTGTGGTATTTTCATAAAGGCGCTTGCCAAGCCAAAGGCGCTCTAAGACACATCACCTTTGTCCAGAGGAGGATCCCAGCCGGAGCGAAGCCCAGAGAGCGTGACCTCTCCTACCAACAGGCACATCAGTATGTGAAACGAGCTCCTATTAAAATCCGCAACTCTGCCTGCTTCCTGCAGCACGGAGAGCGCAGACGAGGGTGACAGCAGGCAACAAAAAATCCTTTCACTGTTCTCACAGGAAAACCAGGAGGTACAAATGAAGGCCTCTTTTTTATTTTGCAAGGACAGGTTGGCAGAAGCAGGTTACTGGGCTTGCACTGCGTGGAAAAGGATTTTCCCTTTTTCTGGAATCCTGATTCATCTTCATTACTCAGTCACTCAAGCTTCCTTGGAAACAGAGTGCCACTGAGTTATTATGGCAGTCATAGATGAATTCAGCAGAAAAATATACATATAGTAACGAAAGAAAGTAAAACTGCTCTGCTTGTGCAGCCCTACAGAGAGACAGCCAGACAAAAGCATGAAAAAATTGACTGTCTGGCCAAGAATGAAATTGCTGGCAAGTCTGGTTTCAACCCGGCTATTAGCTCTCTCGCAGCTGCTCCAGCTACCCAAGCAGTGCTGAGATAAGTGCCTTCTCTGAAGTCCCTTTTTTTCTTTCTAATTGGGGGTAGTATGTTTATTTGCATATTAGCCTGCTTCTGATTAATACCTCATCTGAAAGGGCTTAGGAGCTAAGTCAGACACCTTGGGAAAAAAAAAAAAAAAAAAAAAACACAAGGGAGAGAGAGAAAAAGCTCTCAGAAGCATTCCTGTGCCGAGGGATGAATGTTGTCCTTCCTCTGCGTGAAGCGCGCTCCCCAGATGCATCGCACATGGGGCAACACAGCTGTGCCAAGGGGGCAGGACGCAGGCAGCTGCACAAGGGGGGGCTGGGGGAGGACGCTCAGGGCAAGGGTGGGCAGAAAAGAGCAGCTGGGGGGGAAGGGGGTGCATGGGGTGAGGCTGGCATCTCCGCTGAGCAGCGATGGATGGGGTCGGGGCAGGTCACGTTCAGGTCCAGACTCCTGGGATCCACACGGGACCCGGTGTAGTGCCGGCGCGTGATGTTGCGCTCGACTTCAGGCTCGCAGTAAGCTTTCCTCTCGCTTTGGAGGTGTAAAGCACTTCTGTTGCAAACCCAGAAAAAGAAAGCACTGTCTGAAGGTGGAACAGAAAAGGTTATGGAAGATTTGCCAAGAAAGTGCCTGCGCTCTCCTCGTTCCAATACACGGCAGGCTTAGAAAAATTGAAAAATATGGAAAGGCACCCAGGGATTGTTTTTTAGGAAACAAAGGAAGCACTTATGGGTTAGCTTTTCCACGTTGCCACATTAGTAGATACACCAAACAGCCAGCTTGATCCGGATGAGTCACGCAGCAGAAGAGGAACAATGACCCGTGTGTTCCTCCAGTACAAATTATTCATTTTTCTCTGTCAATAAAGCCTTTTATATATATACATATATAATTGCTCCCAGGCAGCCAGTGGGGAAGGTGTGGCTATCAGCAGATCGCCCCCTCCCCTGGGAGTCACATCTATTTGGCGAGGCGTCCGAACTCCGTGATGCCCTCAGGCAGGCCACAGCACCTTAAAATAACTTCAACACACCTCGTGCCATGCCTGCATGCTGAATCAGCCTGGAGGTGTCAATCACATTCTGCCCTGCTTTCAGGTAGGATCACCTCAGTTGCTCCGATCCTCACTTTTGAACTTACAACTTCCCTTTGCAGAAATCAGAAAGGGGTGTGTGTATATGTGTGTGTGCGTGCGTGTAATTCCTCAGCCTCCACAATAACAATTCCACCCTTTGAGCCTCCCTGTTGGGAAACAGCCCTTGCAGAACAGCAAGTTCCTCTTTCACAACAGCCAGTTGCTGAAAGGAGGCAGCGCAGCTTGGCAGCTAGAGCAGGAGACAGCAAACCTGGGCCATCCTCTCAGAAATTCATAGGACTTTTGCTACCAATAGGCATGCCAGCGTGATTTAACTCCACTGAATTAGTCTTAACTTGGCTCCTCAATATTTTGCAGGAGTATCTGCTCATCTCAAAGATGTCAGCGCTTTGAGAGCTCACCTTGAGAGGCTAGGCCTGGTTTTCAGGGTGTCTATGCTGTTGCTGTGGTGCACCCAGAATCCAAGAACACTTTAGGTTTGAAGGGAGCTCAAAGCCCACCTAGTTACAGCCCCGTGTTGTGGGCAGGGCAACCCCCCACCAGCTCAGGCTGCCCAGGGCCCCATCCAACCTGGCCTTGAACACCTCCAGAGATGGGGCACCCACAGCTTCTCTGGGCAGCCTGTGCCAGCGCCTCACTGCCCTCTGAGAATTTCTTCTTAACATCTCACCTAGATCTCCCCACTTTTAGTTTACGGTTCAAACTTTAGTTTGTTGGTTACAGTACCTGCTGCAGTCCCTTGTGCCTCGTTTCCTGCACCTGTAAACTGAGGGTAGAAAGAGTGACCTTCACAAAACACACTGAATTGCATGTGCAAAGTACAGCACTGCATCCTTCTGCTCTTCAGTTTAGGAGTGCACGCTTCTGTATCGCACCTTGCTGCCAGCGGGCCCCTGAGCTCGCAAGCTAAGTAGTTGTATGGATTGCTAGCGGCTTTAGTCCAAGATGAAATAAAATAATTAAAAAGAAATAAAGAAAAAAAAAGTTAAAGGGGGGGGGGGGAAGAAAAGGGGGAAAAAAAAAAAAGGGTTGGTGTTCGATATGGTTCCTGGGATACGAGCCCGCTTCCGCGTTGCCCGCGGCGGCCGCAGGGTGGCGCTGCTGCTCCACGCCGCCTCGGCCCTGCGCCGCTGTCTCGAGGTCCGAGGCGGTCTACGGCGAAACCCCACGGCGGGGCTCACGATACAGAGCGTGCCTTCGGGAGAGAAGGAGGGGTTGTCAAGCGTGCCGTAACACGGGCCTTTTGTGAATTATTGGTCATTTATAGCACGCTTTTTGGGGAGAAGCTAGGGAAATGAATGGCTTTCCCTCCGATGACAAATATCTTCTTTACTCTGCTTGCTCCCTCCCGACTCCCGGCTTTCACTCTCACCCATAAGCCCGCTGAGGTAACCCTATACCTCTCTGCTCTTTTCGAAGTTAAATATCTCCTGCAGCACCTTCCCGGAGGGTAGGCTGAGGGGTGAAGCCCTTCCCTACGTTCATCTAGACAAGGCTCTCTGTGGCATACCCAGAGCTGACCCGATAACACCAGGCAGGCAGCTCCCTCCTGCCTGCCTCCTGCTCCCCTCTTTCTCCCCCTTCACCCCATCTAGTTGGGTTTTGTCCACCCTGAGCTCTTGGGACCACTTCTGTCCTCGGACCGAGCACTGCACAGGGCTGTCCTGGAGGGAGGAAGGAGAGAAATGGCAGTTCGGGAGGGCCAAGGGCAGGCTGAGCCTAGCAAGCATCGTCTAGACTTTCAGTCTCATGATTCAGTGTGTCTGATGTAAAACTATTTAAATAAGAGTTATGTAAATAACGTGGCAGACAGATAGATTATTTAATATAATCAAAGCGAGATAAGGCCTGGGCCCCAATCCTTCCCTGAAGTACGGCTGCTTTGTGCCATCCTCACAACGCAAACAGCCCTGAGGCCAGGAGACCCAGCCAAGGGAGGATCACCCCGGTGCAAGGAGATTGCCTTGTGGCTTGCAATCAGCAGAGCAGCTCCTGCGTGGCTTCTTCACTCCTGAAGCCAAGCAGAGGGGCATCCATGAGAAATCTCAGCACCCAACAGGTCCCTGCTGCCGTAGCAGTGACTCTGAGGTACTGTTATTTGGGATCCATCCTTCAAGCTGTGCTGGAGGACCAGCCTTCCCAGAGCCAGCCAGGGACTGTGACAAGGGAGTGAAGTAGCTGGATAAGATGAGCAAACTTTTTCCTCAACTCCTCGCCTTCCAGCAACGTTAGCCTCAAAAACAGAGCTGAAAATGGCCCTTCAGCTAAGGTAGCACTCCCCTCCCGTTACCATGTTACCACCTTTAGCATATTTGTCTGGGTTTTACTCTTTTTTTTTTTTTTTTTTTAAACTTCCTGGGGAACAACAGCAACCAGGACAGGTCCATCTGAGCTAGCTCCAAGCCAGCGCTCTCAGAGACTGGTAGCAATGCACAGGTCTGCACAACTCGCTCTGTGCGCCAGCAGACAGTGCCCACAGGGCTGTGGGCAAGCACAGGGCTAAGCTTGTGTTTGGTGATGCGAGCGAGAGCTGCTGCAGTGCAAACGCTCCCTTACGTAAGGCGATTTCCAGCAGCTCCCCCAGGACACCAGGTTTCCCACTAACTCAGTTTGTTTGCTTTTCACAGTGAGGTAACTGCACTTTCTTGACATTTCCCCTCTCTTGTCCTTTAAGCACAGAGGCCTGACTTGACCGTCCTTACACTAAAATCAACACGCGGGCAAGCCTAGGTAAAGTTTAAGTAAGGCTGTGCTGTTGGCACTTTCTGCAGCACCACACCCTTTGCCTCTTCTCCTCATCCAGGTCACTCACCCCTCTCCTGACTGCACCTTTTCATTTTTTTTTTCCTCCCATAAGCTGCACGGTACATGCTCACCCTAACCTTCTCACCCATCTTCAGAAGGGATCATCCAGCCCCGCCTCCAAGCCTGGCCTGACCCATGTACAGCTTTGGTGGTTGTGTGACCACATCAGTTCAGGACAGCTTGTTTGTAAGCCAGGAAAGCTGCATAGGACTACCCCTCCTATGGACGGATTTACTCAGGTACAAATGTGCTTTGCACAGCTGCAGTGTTCTCCCACCTGGAAACGCAGGGTAGTCAGAGCAGTGCAGCTGTGACCAGTGCTGGTGGGTTTTACACGCACAAATCAAACAAGCTTGGCTTTAGCACATGCACAAACCAAGGCAAGCACATATGGCACTCTTCCTCACTGTCACAGCTGTGGGCAACAATTCAGTGCATCCCCCCTCATCTCACAGACAGCAATAACCACCTACAGACAACTTGAATAAGGAACAGATTTACTCAGACTTCCTCCACTCCTACCTTCTACCCAAATTAATGTTGGAGTAGATAAGGCTGTGGAGCATTTCCCTTCCCTTTTTCAAACCTTTCTTTAGTTTAAACTGTCTGACTCATCAGCACCACAAAGATGACAAAATGTCTATTCTCCTCCCCCCCTACCTCAAACGTTTTGGCATGATTTTGCTATCAAATTAGGGCACTCGATCCATGCCAGTTGGATGGAAAAAAAAAAAAATGGACTCCTAGAACACTCATTGTATATGATTAGGATTCGGGGAGGGCGCGGAGCATAACATAATAGGCAGAAAGTGAAAACAGCCAAAGGAAACGCCTACACTCTTCCTTTACAAAAGCTGCTTGTTGTGTCTGTCTGAACAATTGTTCAGAAACCTGGAGGGGAACGAGAGGGAAGAGATAACCGACTTTATTAAGAGCAAAAGATTGATTGAGCAATTGATTGCACTTAATTGGAACTGCGTGAGGAAGGGAGAGGATTTCAGGTTATTTTCCCGGCCCCGCAGAGCCCTGCCACAAAGCAGCACTGAGCTTCTACTGGGCACTGCTCCTGGAAGCAACTGGCTCTGGGAGCTGACCCCTTGCACAGCCCTGCCAACAGCAACGTCTGAGGCCTCAGGAAGGAGCAGGAACTCAAGAGTCACGAGGTTAACCTCTAAGGTTGGTTTGCGCATGTGTTTCTTTCCAGAGAACTTTTGCTTCATTTCTCAGGAAAGCTGGGAATTGAGCCTGATGGGATGCTTTCCTCTGGAACAACAAGGCCTAGAAGACCTAGCGTTTCTATTTTGCCTTTGTTTCCTTTTTTCCTTCCCCCTCTTCTTTTTAAGAGAACAGCAAGATTCGTATCTCATCGATTAATTTCGGGACAGGAGCCTTTGAAAGAAAAGTGTCATCCATGCCTTAACAGCCAACCCTGGAACAACTACGTGGTTGAACTTTGCAAATCAAAGGGACAGGAACAGCACTGTCATGGGGTATATTTTCATGAAGTAAAGGTTTTATTTTCCAGAGTCACACACATAATAATGAAGCTGCAGCACAAGAGAGAACTAGCTCAGAGTTTCACAATCTTTTTTTTCCCCCCATAACAATCCTCAAGGGGAAAAACGATAACGTGCATGAACAGCTAAAATAAAAGCAAAACGCAAGCTAACCACTTGGAAGTAACCAATTCCTCTTAATGTACTGTCATTACTTTACCGTATGTAGTACCTTATTTTTCCTCTTAAACAGCAGGAAGAACAGTTACTCATACTGCACAGATAAGAGCATGATTTCCAGGGAAAACAAAAGTTCCAGCAGTTGGATTTTCTTTGTTTAAATTCAAATTGCAAGGTACATGGGCCTCAAAGTTATCTAAACAGTACGGCCAGCACATAAAGGAGGCTGGAAGGGACCTCTCGCAAACGTCTCATCCAACACAGACGTCATTTATTTGCCTGGAAACAGCCTAGGTTAATAAATACAGAGGGTTGTTGCCTGTGAAGGCAAGGTGCTGAGCTGGATGGCCAGGACGCCCTGCGCACGGCTGTGTCCTGGCTTCCCAGGTGCAAGCAGCAGTACCCTGCAAGCTGCGTGCTCTGATGACACATTTCACATCCATCAATCCCATTTCCAACTCTAAGCAAAGAGAGCTTCACCTGAATGTTTTCAGATAAGCAAGCTTGGTAAGAAAGCAAAGCGAGAGAGAACACAGCAGCAGTGCTGCTACCCCTTCCAGTGTGAGCCAGGAGCCACATAGAATCATAGAATGAGCTAGGTTGGAAAAGACCTACAAGATCATCCAGTCCAACCATCCACCTACCACCAATAACCCCACTAAACCATGTCTCTCAACACTATACCTAAATGTTTCTTGAATGAAACATGAACATGACAAGGAAACAAACAACACCTAGTATGCTGGGGCTGTCCATGCCAAGTTCCTTCAGACAGGGAGACCGACTCAGAGGAGGAATCAGCATGGGCTCATCCCTCTTTCTCAGACACGTGCCTCCTGTACACCCCTCACTGTCACCTTATTTTCTGCCAGAAGCCACTGCTTTCCCAGCTCTGGCCACTGAACCACTTGCCCTTCATTAGCTCCACTCCAAACAAGCCAGGTCCTATAGTCAGCCACATAGACCCACTGGATCATACAGAACGGCTGGCCATACAGTCAGTCCATTGGGACTGAAATGGGATGAGAAGCCCAGCGTGAGCAACTCCACCTGCACACCCTAGAAGTCAGTGACCTCTGGCAGGAGGGTGGTGGGAAAAAGCATCCCTGGGACCCAAGGTGTCCCTGTCACAGAGCCCACGTTGTCATGCTCCCGGTGTGCAAGGCCAGTGGAGCAGGGGTGCACACATTTCTTCCCTTTTTGCAAACAGTCCCATCACTCTGCAGCTACAATTACGTGTAGCTAGCGCTCGTTAAGTGCTTTGAAGATTAGAAGTGCAGATACAAGTGTTAAATATTGTAATTATTCTTACTACATAACATTGCTGCACTGAAAGCAGGGAGGGGTTGTTTTTCCATGTTTGTATGTGGGAATACCATGACAGCTGCTCCTTTCTGTAAGTGAACTGCTGCCAAGGACCTTGATAAGGAGTTGTGCTTGAAGGAAAAGGACCAAGTCGGGGAGTTTTCTTGGAGTGCTACATACCACAGGGAAATTAAACTGAGCTCTTACCAGGGCTTCTCTGTCAGAGCTTATTGCTGTACATGCTGATCACCTGAGCTGCCTCTGGCTCTGGGAGGAGAAGCACCGACTCTCAGCACCTCACCAAGGCTCCCTTACCCTCCACCAGCCCCATGCAGTTTGAACCTCACTGCAGGCAGGCCCCACACCCCAAGGAGAAGGGTCACCATCGCTCATTCCCTTCACTGTAAGGCAGTTTCTGCGATGGAAACTGAAAGCATCAAATCACAAAACCATTAGGGTTGGAAAAGACCTCTAAGATCATCCAGTCCAACTGTCAGCCCATCACCACCACATCCACCAAACGATGCCCACAGCACAGGAGGACTCTCCTTTTGCATTCTTGGGCACACGGAGCTGAAGCCACAAAGTGGCAGGCTATTTCCACCTGAACAAAGTACTCAAGCAAAGCAAGCGCCTGAAGACTGCACTTATTCCCTCAGAGAAGCTAAGCAGAGGTGGTCGCTGCAGCTGATAGTGCACAGAGGAGATGCGGGCAGCTAGCAGGCTGAGAGGATGTGGGTTACAGTTATTCATGTACTGCAGCTCCTCCAGACTCCCAGAGGGCTCGCAGGTGCCTGACACATATCTGGGAACCCATGGAGCAAGCTCTTGCCTAATCCAAAACCTACTGACAGCAACAGCACAAGATTTGGGGTCAGTGAGGCAGTTTGTGAGAAGAGCCACGCTCTTACATCTTCATTTTTTGTTGCAGAAAAGTACATCTAAAATAACTACAAATATCTATTTATTGTAGAATTTCTAAGCTCATTTCGTGGTATGGCAGAAGGTGCAAAGGTGGCAGAGGATGAAGGACTACTGAGAGAGAAGCTTGGGTGTGTCACAGGGGAAGGGAAAGGTAGGAGGAAGTGTAGGAGGTGATGCAGACAAGCTCACTAAATTGCAAGGCAAAATGCAGATTTTGTCCCCAAGCAAAACACCTCTGCACTGCTGTCAGGTCAAGCTAATAAAGCCAGCTCTTCAGAGCCTCCGCCATCTGGCTGCATTTCCTCTCTCACCAAGAGGAAAAATAATTAATGAGCAACCTCTGTCTGGCAATCAGCAACTGTTTGCATCATCATATATGGAGATGGCAGCCTTCCTGATCGCAGAACACACCTTCTCTTGAGTGGTGCAGCTTCTCCTCGTTCAGCCCCGTGCTGAATGCCATCCGCAGCACTGCAAGCAGCTCCTCCAAGGAGGGGCTGAGGCAGGCACATCCTATAAAACGCAGCTCGCTTGTTCAAGCTTGTTCAAGTCTTGGTATATTGGCCGTGGCCAGGAAGACCATGCCTCAGTACTTGCAGAGTCCTCACAACATGGGATTCGTAATAGAAAACGAACACTGCTAGCGAGATGCATATTCACAGTGGATTTAGTAACTAATAGAACAACTTATTTTGTTTACTATGCAAAGAACACGAGAAAATTAAGCTGATCTGGGGCTAGTCCAAGTCTCTGCCACAAACTCTTCTGACAAAAGCTGACCTCTTCGCTCCTGAATAAATATCAGCAATTTGTTTGCGCATTGTTCAGCCGGTTTAGTAGATAGGCAAAGGCAAATGAGTCAAGAACTTCGTCATTTCCCCCCCACACACACAAATTGTCAAATAAATTATTCACAAATACACGCTTCCATCATTCATCTAGCACTAGACTAAACACTTTCTACTAAACTTAGTTTTCAGCATCATGTTTCAGCTTATGGTTACATTTTTCCCTGGGCAAAGCAAGTCAGTCATTAGACAGCTCTCATAGGTTTCCGCCAAACATGCTTGGTTAAGTCTGTTAAGAAGGAGGAGGTGGAGGAAATTGTGTTTTAAAGTTAATAGGAACATTTCCATTCACTTCAATGGGAAACGTACTGGAAGAGATAACATTACTTTGAAGACTTAATGAGCATACATAGCTCTGAAAAAATCCCCACAACCCAACAATCACGCCGCCAAATGCTGCACTTCATGATGGTTGGTCTTCAAACTGAACAGAATAAGAAACCAATCTCACCACTGGAGCTGCCCAAAGAAAAAACTCTCCCAGCCACCTCCCCAGCATGCTACCTGGCACATAACATACACCTGATCCAGCAGCATCACCAAGGCTCCAGCCTCATTCGCTTTCCAGTGACTTAACTTCTTCTACGTGCTTATGCATCGTGGTGATGCTGAGCTGGCACAGGTGCTCACCTTTAATTTCCCCAAGCCAGAGCCACAGCTGATGCAACTTGGCCTAATGGCTTGAGGACCTGGCCTCATTTGAAAGGAAAAGCAGAATTTGAAAAGAAAAATGAAAAAGAAGAGATTCAGAGATGGACTTCTGCACTGATTTACAGCATGCCATGCAGCCATACAAGGTCAGGATGAGACAGGTGGAAGGGACCTCTGAAACAAAGTAACTGCATGAAGCTGCTACATTTGGAATTTATATAGGTAGGCAAATTGAAAAGCAGGCACACCTCAAGAGTACACCTTTGCTGCAGGTCAGCAAGAAAACTCCGTGTCATCTTTTTCTTCAAAGAGGTTTAGACGGCTGCTGCCATCCCCTACATTTAGAAGAAAGAGGGACACGGTGTGTTATTCATTGTATGCAAATCTGTGACAAACATCACCAAAGGCAACACCTGCGTTCATCCCTGCAGAGAGCGATTGCATTCATCAAGTGGTTACCGTAAGCCCTTCTCTTCCAAAGGAATCTGTATGTTTCCAGCCCAGTCCATTTCAGGTGGATCCTCAAAGAGTACCCCCAAGATAGCTGTGCATATTCATTGTAAGCACATCAGCCCAAGATCCTGGCCACAACCAGGAGCTAGACGGTGTGCGAACGCAGAAGAGGAGGCAGTCCCTACCTTGCTAAGATTACAATCCCAAAAGTCATAGGAAAAAAAAAATACAATAGACAAACAGGCTCAGCAAACGTTGAAAGCTAGAGGTGTGGTGGAGGGCTCACATTCCTTGCCTTATTCAGCGTGGGGATGTGAGACGAGGCAGGGCTCTGGAGCAAAGGAGATGCACGAGGAGACACAAACCTCTCCCCAGAGGCCCATTGGCTGCAGCCTCCTGTCAGAGCTCTCCTACCAGAAGAGCAGTTTGGGAGGTGCCCACGGTGGATGTTAAGGAGGGTGGCATGACTGGACTTAAGCGTAGGGCCCTTCTTTCTTCACCCAGCTCACGTGGCAGGCTCAGCTGGGGGGCTTTCAAGAGGACTGGTGTCTGCAAGTCTTGCTGTCTGCGTTCTCTTCCTCCCCAGCCTGTCCTTTAGCCTGACTTGCTACTGCCAGAGCATGTCACCTGAAGTCCCTCCATCTGAAAACTACAAGGGTCTGACCTCTAAAACACAGAGATATCCAGTGCAAAGCTGATAAGGATCTTCCTTTCAGATCCATCCCAAAGCCCAAGCCATTTATCTATTGGATCAGCCCCTGCAGGCTCTCAGACACCACTCTGCCTCCTTCTCAGCTCCCCTCAGTGGGCTTTCGGCAGAGCGCAGGTGCCAAGGTGCTCTAACACGGGTGGCTGTGTGCATGCCCAGCAGCAGCACTCATGGCGCTGGGAGCGCAGGCAGAGGGTGGAGGCAGGATGGTCACGCAGCCCGGGGCACGGGCAGCGCTGCGGGTTTGTGTTTAGCGGTCCGAGCTCTGCGTCAGTGGAGGTGACACAGAGCCCATGAAGCTGGCCCATACAGGAGCCCTTCCGCATTTCCTCTGCACAGTTCTCTCCACTTAATTTAAGCGCACCTAATCAGGCAATCTGCCTCATCGGCATATCTCACTTAGAAATCAGGGATGCTTACTAACAATGACTGCATCTTGATCGGGATGGTAATATCACTTAATTGGGATGCCTTCAGGTATCTTAGTGGTTTGGGTTTTTTATGTCTCAAGCTCAAGCTAGTCTTGTCTGTCTGCTCCTCATAAAACAGCTTTCAGTTCCTCCTTGATAATGATACAGGCAAACGATGATGTAAGCTGCCCGAACATTTCTTGCTCCTGGCTGTCAGTTGCTGTGGGAGGGGCACACTACCTGCTGCTGTGGGTGTTCTTGCCACAGGGACGGCTGCAGGAGCTTCGGCCGCCGTCTCGTGCGGAGCTTCCTGCTGTCCCCAAAGGCCTCTTGCTGTCCCCGTGGCTTCCTGCTGTCCCCACAGGCCTTCTGCTGTCTCCACTGCAACCAAGAGCAAAGAGCGTGTGTTGCGGGAGAGTTGGACGTGCCTCTGTGCCCAGCCAGCCGCACGGATACCCCACAGTCAGACACATGTAATTACTGCTAAGTGTAAGCCTCAGCTGAAAATCTCTGCCTATCCTTGAGGGATTATCAAGTTAAACAGATAACTTAAATAATTTTTTTTTAAATAATCCCTCAAGTGTCTCTCCGTTCCTTAAAGGACTGTGCTTGTGGTTAGCAAGTGAAGCGCTCCTAGCGCAACCACTCAGCGTGGGACAGAGGCTTTTGGCCTCTGCTGCTTTGCAGGACAGGGACTTGGCCCCACTTGGATGGAACAGATGGGACATTGCCCTGTTTGGGGACAGAGCCCTACAGAACAGCTGGAGTCAGTGCCAGTGGAACCCCCAGGTCCCACTTAAAAGCCCCACTCGTTTGTGCACGCCTCGTGTTTTGTGGAAAACAGCACCTACACCCCGAAGGCTCTGTTCTTTAAACCCTTCTTTCCCCTCCGCTTCTTGCACTGTGGCACCGCTGCTTGCTGCACGCAAACAGCTGCAGCGCGTTACGGCTGGCAGCATACAAATAATTCTGCAGAGAGCAGTTGTGGCCTCATAAAAGCACGTACGCAGATAGCAGAGCCCTACGACCTGCACTGCCTTTGCTCCCAGAGCCCTAACGGAAGATAGAGCTCCTTGGTGCGTTTGTGCTTAGTGCTCGTCAGTGCCTCGTAGCACTCCAAAAACCACACGCTCATTGAGCTGTGCGTGTGTGCATTCGCACCTCTCTGCAGCCATACGGAGGTGCAAAAGCCTGTACTCCGGCTTTACGGGCAGCTTTATGGAGCCGTTCTTCGGAGGCCGAGCGCAGCAGTAACGAGACAGCGAGGGGCAGCTTAAAAAACAGGAGCGCTTTTCCTGGAAACCGGCACTGTTTCATTCGCGGGTTTTACGGGCAAGCCTGGCAACCCGTAAAGACATTCCTTGGCACGGCCGGAGAAATAGCGGCCCCGGCGGAGCCGGCACCGCGCTGCCGCGCACCGCGCCGACCCGGCACCGCGCGGGGCTCCCGGGGACCCGGCAGGTGCGCGGAGCGGCGCGGAGCGGCCGGGCGGGGGCGCCCGCGGCCCGCGCAGCGCCCAGTGCAGCGCAGGTGGCCGGCGGGTGCGGTGCGGGAGCTGCGCGGGCGCGGAAAAGCCATCCCCCTCTCCCCCTCCCACCTGCCCGCCGAGGGGCAGTGCAGCCCTCCCGCAAACTCCTTCCCGCACTCAGCCCTCGGAATACGCGAGAGAAGTGAATGATACGCGCGGGGGCTGATCGCTATCGGGTGCACGATGAGTTGCCAAGCGCTTATCGCTGTCCGGAGAGGAACTGTCGCTTCGTTCCAGCGTAAATAAATCCTTTCTACAAATCGGTCCCTCTCCTCCCGTCTGCATGGCAGTAGGTGGGGATGGAGCAGGAGGCTCCCGCTCGCTTCCCGCACCGCTGCCCCGCGTGGCTCCGTTTGTGTGGTTCCAGAGAAGCCGGTGGGCTCAGCCCCCCTCCAGCCTCGCCGCCCCTCCCAGAGAAAGGAAGGAAACAAGGGAGGAAAAGGAACACAAAAGGGACAAGGGACCTTGGAAAGAAAAAAGAAAAAATCAAATCAAATCCGTGTCTGGCTGTCTCCTTGTCGTTGTAGGAGAGAGTTTTTAACCATCCCCCCCCCCCCCCCCGGGCCCCAAAACGCTGGGTTGTCCTGTGAGATGCCGGAGCTGGAGGACCCACCAAATTAAAGGGGTTTACGCGGTTGCGGGTCGGATTGTTGTCCGTGTTTTGTGCGTGCCACCGCTCTGCCCGGATCGCAGAAACAACGCGAGGAGTTCCTCGCAGAGCGGTTTTGGTTGCGCCCCTGGTGCCGGGACACCTCTGTGTCACACGGACGGAGCCGTTCGGCGGCCGTGGAATCCCCGCGGGACGAGGAACCCCGCGGGCTCCGACCGATCTACGGCCGCGGCTCTGCCCTGGAAATTAAATGCAAAATTCGCTTTCAGACACCAAAGGTGAAACGAAGTCATTGCGCTCGTGAAATACACGAAGCCGATGACCGCTGCCGCATTTACGTTGAAGGGCAATTTATTTCTCATTCAAGAACGAGAGCCTAAAGGATGCCGGACGGATGGAGAGATCATTTTCGTATTAAGTTGGGTTGTTTATGTCTTACGACGAAAGCCACCCGGGACTGGAAGAGTGCCCCAGCTCAGCCATGAAGTTGTCAGCCCACGGTAATAGAAACAAAATAGAAATACGAACACAAACGCAAGCACGAATAAAATACAAAACACGCGCACACGGACCCTGCGCTCGGGCCGCGCAGCACTGCGAGGGCAGAGGTGCCGCGCTGTCACACCGCTGGCTGTGAGCGGGTGAATCCGGCACAGAGCGGAGCACAGAGTTTTGGGGATCGCCACTCTCGCTGCTCCCCCTCCCCGAAAGGACGTGAGCCGCTCTCCCTGCCCGCTGTTTGCGGAACGCGGAAAGCCGCATCCCGAGATGCGAAGAGCCGGGCTGGATGGCTGGGCTCGGAGCTGCAGGGCTGCCGCTGTGATGTTGGAGCCAAAAGAAAGAGAGGGAAACGCAGCTCTGACTCCGTCTAAACACAAACAGCCCGGGGCCGGCGGGCGGGTCACCCCCGGGTCTCCCAGAGCGAGCCGGGGGGGCCCACCTGGCCTTGCCCAGGTCAGACGGCGGCCCCTCCGCCCAGCGCCCCGCTGCCATCCTTCTTACTGACATCTCCGTAAATACGGCCGCGAGCGGCCACACACGCGCCGAGCCCCGCGGCGCGGCTCTCCCCCGGCCCGACGCTGCCCGGCGGGGTCCCCGAGCCCGGCCCCGGCCCCTCCGGCTCCAGCCCCACTCCGCGGGGCCGCTCCGTGTGGGGCACCGCGCGGTGCCGGCAGCAGGAGGCCGCGCTGGGTGCGCTGCAGGAGCCCTTCGGGGAGGCAAAAGCCCGGCTCCGAGACCTCTTTCTGGGTGGTATCCCGAGAAAGCGGTGGGAAAAGCGCCCTTCCTGCCGCCCTCGCACCAAATATCACCGTCCGAACATGCCGCTCTCGCTCCTCACAATGGTGACTTTTGTGCCCCACATGCAGAAACCAGAGTCGCGCCGCTGCGAGGTATGCAGCTTAGCACTCAGCGGCAATTGCGTCAGTTCACAATTATAGAATCAGAGGGGCTATTGCAAAACGGATTGAATGCGAACCACGCCGGATTAATGCCCCCCTTCCCTTCTTCCCTGTGCTGAAACCTCCGGGTGTTGGCACAGCCCCGCGCAGCCCCGGAGGAGCAAAGGGTCCTGCGCGCAGCGAGCGCGCAGCGAATGGGAACGGCTTTGTCCGCGGTCGTGCCGTGGGAATACCGTGCGGCCCGGGAGCGTGGGGACGGGCTGACACGTTCCTTTATTTCCCCCTTTCTTTCTTCTTTTTTTTTTTTTCTTTTCCTCAGCAAAACAAGAGAGTTTTTGAAAATACCAAGTGTTGGGACGGACACGGGGTTTTTGAAAATACCAAGTGTTGGGACGGGTACACAGCGCAGTGCTCGCACATGTATTCGTTCTGCAGCGGTGAAGGAAAGGGGGAAACGCGCAGTGGGGCAGCAGCAGGTGAACGACTGCAGACGGTGAAACACAACGGCTGAGCGGGGCCGGGTATTCCCCATTACAGCGCTGACATTGATTACCAAGAGGAGACCCGCGACGTTTGAATATGAAAAGGAGCAGCTATCAGCCCGTATAAATTACTTCTTCGGTTCCTTGCGCCTCACTGAAAACACACATGTGCCTATCGAATAACCAACGGCTCTGCGCTGTGTGGGGAACGAATCGAGCGAAGGATGTGTCCCCACAGCGCAAGGCGAAGAAAGGGACTCGGAACCGGGGGAGTCCCGGGGTCCTCGGCCCGACGGGCGCAGCCACCCGCTCGGGTGGGCGATGCCTCGCACCAACACCCACTCAATGCCTTTCCCCTCACAAGTGCCGCCCCTCAAAACAGATTTCGGAGCCTTCCCCCGGGCCGATCGGTTCCGAACGCCGGGGGGGTCCCGGCTGGCAGCAGCCGAGGACAGCGGGAAGGGGCCTCGGGTCCCCGTGGGGCTGCCGGGACGTGCCCCGCCGGACACGCACGCGGCTCCCCCGGGTTTAAAGGGCGAAAATGAAATCCTCTTCGCCCCGACGGAGCAGCGACCGCGGGGGGAATGCTGAAAAAGAACGAACCGAGCCCTCATCCCTTGCTGCCTCTGAGCTCCCGTTGAAGAGTTATTCCCAACATCCCGTTACAGCCCGTGTACGCTCTCAGACACTTAGACAACGGCAGCAGCAATACGAATCAATTCTAGCCACGAGGTCCGGCCAAACGATTTCAGGAGCATCCCCTTTTCCCGCGCCTATTTCTTTTCGTTCCCGTGACACACACCTGACGCGCCGCGCAGCCCCGCGGCACGGAGCGGGCGCAGCACCGCAGTGGGGCACAAACGCCGCACCCCGGGGTCCGCGCAGGGCCCGGGGGGGCAGAGCCGCGCACCGCACCGCGTCCGCGCACAACGCGAGTGTCCCCTCCGTGCCCACGGGCGTGGGGCGAGGGAGAGGCTCCGGAGAGCGCGGGGGGGGGGGGAAGCCCAGCGGGAGGGGGCGAGCAGAGAAAATAATAATAACAAGTCGAGGGAAGACAGGGGGCGAGCAGAGAAAATAATAACCATAAATTGAAGGAAGGGGGAGAAACACGCGTGACGGAGAGCTCCGTGTGTGTGCGTGTATCGGTGAAAAGCACGGACCTGTCCGCGCCGTACGGCGCGGGGGTGGGCGCCCACGCGGCCTTGGCGCTCCCCCCCGCGCAAAATGAGCGCAAAACGCGCGCAGGCGACGGGGCCCCGCGCAAGCCCCGGGCTCGGCGTGTGTGGCCGTAGCCGAGAGCCGCGGCTGCCGGCGCTGCGCGGGAGCTCTTTTCCCGTCTCTCTTTCTCTCTCTTTTTTTTTTTCCCTCCCTCGCTTTTTTTTTTCAGGCCGGTCGCGTTTTTTTTCCCTCCTCATTCAGAGCCGCGGGTGTCTCCCGGCCCCCATTGGCCGTCCGGGCTCGGCGGGGCGGGGCCGGGCCGCTGCAAAAGGAGGAAAAGAAAAAAAAAAAGAGAGTGAGAGAGCGAGAGAGAGAGGGGAGAGAGGGGGGGGGGGAAGGAGAAAACCGTAAGTGCGTAAAAAAGTTCTCGCGGCGGTGACGGATGCTCAAAAGTTCAGGAGTTTTTCCGATGCGTCCCAACGCAGCCCGGGACCGAGAAACAGACTGAAAAAAGAGAGAGGAGAGAAAGCGCGGAGCTCCGCCGGCGGAGCGGACGGTGGATTTTTTCCTGCTGCTGCTCGCTTCAAAAAGCCCCACAGAACCCATCCCCGAGCCGGGTCCCCGCTGCAGACAGCTCGCTGAGGAACGCGGAGCCGGGAGCTGCGTCGCAAAGGTTTTCTTTCCTTAATCCCCCTCCTGCGTTGGGAGCTGCCTTCTCCGCTGCGATTGCTTTTCTTTTTTTTTTCCTTTTTTTTTTTTTTCCCTCCCCAGTTCTCTTTTTAGCAGCCCTTTTTGCCCCCTCCCCGCTTTTTCGACCCCCCTCCCCCCCGCCCCGCGCGGAGCCGACCGAGAGCGGAGCCCGGCGCCGCCGTCCCTCGCTCCGCCGGGGGGGCGGGGGGTGCCGCACGGCCGCCGGGCGCTGCTCGGCCCCGCGGAGCGGCGGAGGGTGGAGGGGGAAGGGCCGCGCTGCTCGCCGCGGCGGGAGGGAGGGAGGGGGACGGCTGCCGGGCGGCCATGCAGGCGCGCTACTCCGTGTCCAGCCCCAACTCCCTGGGCGTGGTGCCGTACCTCGGCGGGGAGCAGAGCTACTACCGAGCGGCGGCGGCGGCGGCCGGCGGGGGCTACGCGGCCATGCCGGCCCCCATGAGCGTGTACTCGCACCCGGCCCACGAGCAGTACCCCGCCGGCATGGCCCGCGCCTACGGGCCCTACACGCCGCCGCCGCAGCCCAAGGATATGGTGAAGCCGCCCTACAGCTACATCGCGCTCATCACCATGGCCATCCAGAACGCGCCCGATAAGAAGATCACCCTCAACGGGATCTACCAGTTCATCATGGAGCGCTTCCCCTTCTACCGGGACAACAAGCAGGGCTGGCAGAACTCCATCCGCCACAACCTGTCCCTCAACGAGTGCTTCGTCAAGGTGCCCCGCGACGACAAGAAGCCCGGCAAGGGCAGCTACTGGACGCTGGACCCCGACTCCTACAACATGTTCGAGAACGGCAGCTTCCTGCGCCGCCGCCGCCGCTTCAAGAAGAAGGACGCCGTCAAGGACAAGGAGGAGAAGGACCGCCTGCACCTCAAGGACCATGCCCCGCCGCCGCCGCGCCCGCCGCCCACCGCCGCCACCGGCGCCGAGCCCGAGGGCGGGGGCCCTCCCGCGGCCGGGGCCGCTCCGCCGCCGGTGCGCATCCAGGACATCAAGACGGAGAACGGCACGGCCTCCCCGCCGCAGGCCGTGTCCCCGCCGGGCGCCGCGCCGCCGCTGGGCGCCGTGCCCAAGATCGAGAGCCCCGACAGCAGCAGCAGCCTCTCGAGCGGCGGCAGCCCCCGCGGCAGCGCGCTCCCCGCCACCC